>NW_027280538.1:0-145000 GCF_046629955.1 Centroberyx affinis
CTCAGGATGTTGTGCATGAATGAATGAATGAATGAATATTTTATTTTCGTATTGTCTGGTCATTTACATATACTCATTCCTCATGGAAATATTCAGACACATTAACTAACAACAAACCAAACATTCTGGCATGTTAACCCACCATCATCTAACAGCACAATACATAGATATCATCCAAACACAAATATAAAGATAAACAAAAACATAAACATCATCCAAAGCAAATATACAAACATAGAAACACAGCCCCCTAAGCACAAGACACAATACACAAATACACAATATCCACAATACACAAATACATAAATACAAGTGCAATTCATTTTCTGAGCTGACATTGCTGATAATCGACTGCTAATTTATCTGTGAACGTTGTAAACTGTTGATATTAACGGGTGAATGTGATTGTTGAATGTTGTTGTTGTTGCCGCTGTGAACTGAATGTCCCTTGGGAAATATAATGTATGTATGATAATGTATGGTGTGGTATGGTATCATTGCTGTAGGGTGAAAACCTTGTGACTCCAATTTTGTTGATTTCATGTTTTAATTTTAATTTTAATTTACGTTTTACATGCTCTTCTGTAAGCTGAGAAAATCAGGTTTATAAATCTGCAACACACTGCATCACTGTCTTGCAAGAACTAACACATATGCAAACTAATTTTCTAACCAAGTTAGAAAATAGATGGTTGAAAATATAGATGTATATAATTAAAGGTTGGGGAAGCTAAACCACCTGGACAGCTATATCTCTTAAACCACTTTAATGAATAATGTGTTAAGATACAGTATAAAGGTTTTAAAGTGATAATCCACAAGATCCTCGTTGTTTTTATTCAGTCTCCATCTTTGTCCCTCAGCCTCTCTGTGGTGTTTCTGCTCTGCACTTCCCACAGACCACCTGTCAATCAAACAGTGTGGGCGGAGCTTGGATTTTCCTGTTGATTTGAGTTTCTCTTTTCTCTGTCTGTTCAGCCATGGTGGCTATCGCTGCTCATGCTAACTACCCAGTTCTTCTTCTTCTTCTTCAGTTTAGACCAGACAATGGTAAAGCTTTATGAACTGGATATAGGTTGGATCACTGTTGAGTTATAGCAATCAGTGATAGAAAGTAGCAAAATGGACATTTCATTATATGAATTTAACTTGGATTATTACTTTAAATTAAAAAAAAAAAAAAAAACACTCTCCAACAATCTTCAGACAACAGAAACTGTATTGATCAAAGTGTGAAGTTTTTTTTTTCTGCTTCTGTACATTTTTTTTCAATTAGAAAACTTTGAACTCTCTCTCTCTCTCTCTCTCTCTCTCTCTCTCTCTCTCTCTCTCTCTCTCTTTCTCTCTCTCTCTCTCTCTCTCCCTCTCCCTCTCTCCCTCTCTGGTCAGATTTATCTGACAGCAACTGCTCTCCAGAGACCATCCTTCACCTCCTCCCCTCTCTCCTCCCTCCCTTCATTCCTCCTCTCCCCCCCCTACTCTCCTCCTTTCCTTCTCTACCCCCCCCCCCCCCCACTCACCTCCTTAATTTATTCTTTTTTTTTCCCTCCTATCCCTTTCCTCTCCCACTTCTTCACTCTCTCTCTCTCTCTTTCTTCATCCATCACTCTCTCTCCCCTCTCTCTCACCTTGCCCAGAGTATCGCCGGGATGAAAAATAAATAAAGTAAGTTGGGTTGGCTCCTGTGGGTTGCGTTGTTTTGTTTTTTTGGCCGGCTGTCTTGTGATCCCCCCGCTCGGCTGACACCGGCCCGGCGGCGGAGAGAGAGCGACCTCCAACCTGACATCCGCACTGCGATGGAGCGACGGACCTGAGCGCTCCCAGACAAACGGCGGTCGTGTGTGGTTTGTCAAAACTGGTGAAAGAATTCACTAGGAAGGGAGAGAAAAGGAGAAAAGGAAAGGTTTGCAGTCTGTTTTTTTTGGAGGAGAGCACTCTGCCTATATAGTGGTAGGAATACCTTCTTAATTTGCAAAATGGACGAATGTCTGCAGCGTTTTAATAGACAAGTTCTTCGGTGTGCAGATATTCTTCCACTTTGCTGAGAGTTTTCTCTTTATCCTGCACCTGAGCCTGATTTGGGTTGGATGTGCACTACTTCTTCCCCAATTATTTCATACTGTAGATATTTTTAGTGGACTTATGCTGTGTCCATATGCAGTTTGGAGCAATTTACTCCAAAAATGCAATCGATGACTCTTCTCAATGGGATCCACCTACCTGGGATGGGTGGATCACGGGTTATTCAAGGGTGTTTTCACACCTATAGTTCGTTTGCTCTGGTCCAAATCAGCTGATGAGTTTGTAAACTTGGAGCGTTTTCCCCTTGGTTCGGTTTCTTTTCACACGGAGAAAAATCCAAGCGAACCAAAATGCATCACTGCAAACCACGTGAGAACGTTCACTCCGCTTATTGGTCAGATGTGTCTGGGGCGGGAGCAAGAAAGTAAATACAGGAAGAAGGTCCTGTGTTCTGGACTAGTGCACATTGCTATGCAACATGGAGCAACGGCAGAGTTGGCATTTGCTCATAACTGTTGTAATTATCTGGGCAATATACCAGGCAAAACTGTACCAGCAGAATGCCAAATGCACTTAGAGGAAACGTCTTGAAAATGCTATACTGGCTATAGGCTACCTGGCTATACCTGCTATACCTGCTACAGTAGTCGTTTAGCTCAAACTTGCGGAGTAAATTGAGTACACCTGGTAGTTGGGTCGGATCGAGGTTGGATCACGTTCCCACCACAAACAAACCGCTCCAGAGTTCGTTCGGGACCGGACCGAGACCACCTCCTCTAAAGGGTCTCGGTGCGGTTGTTTTGGTCCGCACCTGAGTGCGATTACTGTGTTCACACCTGCCCAAACGAATCGCACCAAGGGGGAAAACGAACTAGAGTCCGATTTAACCGGACTGAAAGTGCAGGTGTGAAAACGCCCTAAGATGGCTCCTCTCTCTCCTTCATTCTCCCTCTCCTCTCCACCCTTCTGGATGGTTTGAGCTTATTATGCTCCTCTTTTGGTCCCACACCATATGTTACACTCATCCCTGCAATGCATTCACTACTGATGTTACAGACTTATGCGCTTTTTCTCATTTTGGATAATTTAACTATTTAGTTTACAATAAATCATTTGTTGTATTACTTTGAAACATGTATGGTCTCCTTTTTTGTCAAGTCCATTGAGCCTGGGCTGTGACAACTTATTCCTCATTTAAAAAGTAATCACATTACTTTACTAATTCCTCAGCAGCAGCAGTAATTAGTTCCGTTCCTCGTTCCATTACTTTGCGTCTCGGTGGCAGCAGCGGCTCCTTGTTTTTCCCTGAGTTTCTCATCGCTTTGTTTCTGTATCAGATGCTTTGATAAACTGGATGTTGTGTTTTTCTCTGTGGAAAGAGTTCTGCAGCCACACAAAGTTCACAATGGACCAGAATGTTCTTTGATCCTCGACTGAGATCAATTCAAAGTAACGGGAAAACTTCCAGCTGCTGAAAGTCTGCGTCTCTTCCTCTCCCTCCGTCTTCTGTTTTCACTTTTTTAGCGGAGCGTTACTGGGATTAGTAGCTGTAATGTAAATGCTGAATTTGAAATTGTAATCCCTTACACTACTTGTGAACTACTACTGAAAAAAGTAATCACATTACTGTAGCGCATTACTGTCCAAAACCGTCCATATGTGACCGTCATGTAAGAGAAGAGAGCTGGGAAAAGAAATTAGAAAAATAAGCGCTAAGGAGAGGTGGGAGGGATTTTTTTTTTACTTCAAGATAAAAGCATCTCTGATTTCATTCCTCATACATCCTCTCTCTTGTCGGAATGAAACCTGATGAGACAGGTACAGGAGGGACACTGTGGAAGTGTGAAGCCATTCCTGCTGAAATGGAGATTCGTCCTCCTCTGGGCCGAGGCGAACAGCCGTCCCTCCAGCTGCAGCCGGGCTGTCTGCTGGAGTTTGTCAGAAAATAACTGGCGTCTCTTTACTCTGCTGCCAGACAGCTGCTCACAGAGAGAAAGACAGAGTTTGAAAGAGGGAGATGAAGAAAGGAGAAGAAGGAGAACTCAGATCTGATGTTTTCTAATCCGTGTGAACAGGAAAAAGCTGCATGGAGTCGCAGTTTTTCAATCCTGATCTGGACCACATGGATACAGTATGTGGTACAGAATGGGATGCCGAGGCGACTGGTATTATGGGAATTTGTCAGCGTTGCCATGACAGTAAGGAAATCTTACATCATTCACCTGAGACGATCGACCCTTTTCACAAACATGGCTAACGTACTTCTGCTTCATCTTAGCAGGCTACAGATCGGTTCTCACCATCGGCAGCAATGCTAAGAAGCCAACTTTCTGTTATTTTGTGTTTCAACACAGTTTATAACACAATACAGGTGTTGTCACTGACATATGTTTGACATATGTTTCTGCTGTCAGACGACTGCAAGACTGTAAAAAAGTGATTTGATCGAGCGTCCCAAAATGCAAACAGCCTAGACATTACCGTTAGCCTTCATCCAGTTAGCATTTTGTGACCTTCGATTATTTTTTTTATTTAACCAGATAAGTCAATTGAGAACCAATTCTCATTTACAATGACGACCTGGCCAAGAGGCAGAAACAGAAGGCAAGTCGGTGCAAGACATTAACACATAAATACAGCAAGTACATAACAACATCAGTCAAATTTAAGACATCACAATACAGTATATACAACAACAAAAATCTATGTACTGTGGAGCAGAAGAAGCAAATTCAAAAGCAGGTGCAGTGATCAGAAACTATCGCTTGTAATGAGTTATTAAAGGAGGGTAAGGGAATGAAGGTGAGGAGTTTTAGCAACTTTTACAACTCATTCCAGTCACTAGGAGGCAAACTGGAATGAGTGACGGCCAAAGGAGGTACAGACTTTAGGAATGACCATAATAATGAATTTGCCAGGACGTAAATTGCGGTTACTGATGGAGATGCTGAGTAGTGAGCGATCAAAGTCGTCTGACAACAGAAACAGAAAGATCTGTCAGTGGCAACACCTGTATTGTGTCACACACTATACTGAAACACAAAATAGTCACAGACAGTCGGAGGAGACAGAGAGTTGGCTTCTTAACATTGCTGGCAGTGGTGAGAACAGATCTAGACCCTGCAGAAATCCATCAGCCATGTTTGTGAAAAAGGATTTGTTGTCACAGTTTTGTCAGCAGCGTTAGCATGGAGGACAAGGCACAACAAAGGAAAGAAAGAGAGACGACTTCACCGGTGTTTTTGATGAGACGCCTCCATGCAGTCAAAACTCTGACACACCGTAACCAAAATGTGTTGAAACAAACAGGTGCAAAAACAGATGTGACGTTTTTTTGTTATTCTTACTCTGCACACGTGTCTTTTCAGCATCGCTGTCATCCACAAAAAAAATCTAATATGAGCAGAAATTCAGGATTGAGCATGAAGGCCTGCAGTGTGAACACAGCCTGAGAGATGGGGGGGAGGAAGACTGACACACACACACACACACACACACACACACACACACAGACTAAAAGAGAGAGGAGACACTGGTGATCTCCAAGCTTCACAGAACCTGTCACTCAGACATTTCCATCATCCGAATGAGTGCAGGATGACCTGGCATGGTGGTCCTCTGGTGTGTGTGTGTGTGTGTGTGTATGTGTGTGTGTGTGTGTGTGTGTGCGTGTGCGATGTATCTATTTTGTTTTTCTCCACTCACATAAAGTTCACAAATCATACCGAGCAAAGATAACGCAATGTGCATCTGTCAAAACTGATCTGCTCAGCAGTGCAACTGATGCATGATATTGATGAACTCTGTCTCAAAGCAAAACAGATGTAAAAGCTCAAGAAAACATTGTAGCAGAACATAAAGACATTCTCCAATTCATCGCCAATGGAGCAGCTACAACTTTTCTGCCCCGACAACATCACAGCATACAGCTTTGGTTCTTTGGTCGCCAGTTTTGGAACTAGAGAACCAAATATTGATTGGATTATTTAAGTTTGTTTGTAAATTGTGCGATATATAATAATGCAGTCTAAAGCCCTATTTGCATGGGACTAGTATTACCTGGGGACCTCTAGTAATTTGTAATAATTGCGGAGGTCGTCTGTGATCTTAATGTGTGCGAATCTGCCATGTCCGTAATTTGTAAAGTAAAAATTCCACCGCAAATTACCAACCATATTTCGCCAAACACAGAGGTCATGTGATAATATTTGTCCCGTGAGAAACGGCATCTTGGTGATTTGGGGTCGTATTTTTTTTTTTTCAAGGAGAAGTTTGTATGTCAATATAACACACAGTGGGTTAGCTAGTGCTGCTCTGTAGCAGCCTTCTCCTCAACAACTGGAGTGAATGCAGATTGTTCCTTTAGTGTTCCAAAAGTCCAATATTTTCCTCATGGGACTTTCACACTCTACATCTACTGATCCTCCACCTACAACTATAAGACTCTGAAATGGAAAAGAAACTTGTGCATGACCGTTGTCTGAACCGGATCAATATTGGCTCAACTGAAGAGCAGATCGTTGTAGTCTATTTAAAAGCCCAACTAGGGACTAGGGTTGGAAAAGGGAAGTAGCTAGAAACTCTATGTGCACACATCTTTTATATTTCAGTTGGGAAGTGTAATTATGTTAACTGCACTGTCCCTATCAAATAAACTACTAATAAAAACCAAAAATTCAAAAGGGTTTTCCAGTGATGAAGAACTAGAGTCTTGATACTAGTAAGTGAACTTTTGATATCATTACCATACTAGTTAGCATTAGCATGCTAGCTAGCCAGCAAGGTTAGCTTTTGCTAAAAACAAAATGTTTACATTCTGGGACAGATTTGTTGCGCGCTCGCACAAATCATGGATTGTTCCTTTAATTGCAGTTGCTTAAAGAGTAACTAAACCCCCAACCCAAATCTATGGTGAAGCCTGACACCTGAAGGTGAAAAGTAGGGTACTGAACTGGCCTTCTGCTATTGGCTGGTCTTTGTGCCAGGTCACCACCTGGTGTACTCTATAGAGGGTGACATCACCTGGCTCAAAGACCAGCCAATAGCAGAAGGCCAGTTCAGTACCCTACTTTTCACCAGTAGGTCTCGGGCTTCACCACAGATTTGGGTGGGGTTTAGTTACTCTTTAAGTGTGATCAAGTTGCGTCATGTTAGTGATGTAGCTCATGTTCTGTCAGGAGAGTCAAACCCAAAAAGAAAAAACTATAAAAGTAAACTCTAAAACTATAAATACAACAACCACAAGTCACATGTAAACCAAATTATTGGGGAAGGTGTCACTTCTTCTCGTTCCTAAACCACCTTTGTTCCATCCATCCATGTCTACCCATCCACAACTCAAATACACCACACATTAATTTACTAATCAGTTATCAGGCACATCCCTAATTGAAATTAAGGGTTTTGGGCGCTACCTTGATAGTGGCTGTCATAACTATATCAAAATCTGTCTGGAGAGAACAATTTAGCTTTAGTCTGCCAAAACTGTAATCCTGCTTGTTCCAGTTTGTCTCGGATGACACAAAAGTTGTTGCATAATACAACAATGAGAAAGCTTTATTTGTTTGCAGCTTTGTAAATTTCAACCACACCCTGTATCAAAACCAGAGCAGTGTGAAATGAAAGTATAAAATATGTATAAACTCATTCAGTCAAAACGTGTCTGCCCACCTGTGCAGCACAGATGCTTTGTTCTAAGTCTGACCAGTGAACACAGTTGCAGCACCGCCTCCCAGTTCGGCCGCAGACAGAAAGCCAACCCCATCCACCTGTTAGGGAATACAGGACACTCCTGAGACGGCAGGGTGGGGGTTGGAGGGTTAAGGAGATGTGATTCGGGGCGATTTGTTGCCTCCCAGAGCATCTGCTGACACGGAGCTCATGTGGTCCGCCGCAGCTCAGAAGACACAAACACCGGCGGGGTGAGGGGTTCAGCCCCACTGTGCTCAAACTTGCTAAAAATGAACACACTCATTGTCCTGTGAGGCGCTTTGGATGACAGTGTCTGCTAAATGGCTTATGTTATTGTTAAATTGCATTTTTCCTGCATGGACAAAACTCCAGAGATTGGAGTTTTAGTTCTACAAACAGCTGGAGGCAGAAATATTCTCATTGGTGGAACCTCAGTGGGCGGAGCAATGTCTAACGGAGTAACGTTAGACTGAAGCCCAATGAAAAAAACACGAGAGGGTAGATAATGTATTTCCTCTAATAGTTGCCGGTAGTCCAAATACAGGCCAGGGAAAAAAACAAAGGAAAAAACAACGGTGGATACCGGTAAACTCCTGGTGCCTGTTATATAATGTAACTGTAGTTTGTAGTAACGTACAAGTGCCACAAGATGGCAGTATGACACAAGACGGCTCAGCCGGCGGAAATCTCGTAAGTCGATTACCATAATTATCGGTAATGCATTGCAGTAACAAAAAAACGGCTACCTAACGAACCCCAACAGAAGCAGATCAGAAAACAAGGAGGCTTCGTACTAAAATATGAGCAAATATACTTATCAAACAGAGGGAGTTAGAAATAAAGGCCTGTCTCTAATATAAGCCTGCTTCCAATAAAGGCCTGGTACCCTCTGCAGTTGAGGTAAATAAAGGCCCGGGCCAATATTAGAGGAAATACGGTAGCTAATATTATGAAGCCTAGCACTCTTGGTGCTAAAGCTGCCTACAGACGATCATGCAGTGATAAAATTGCTCTCCACTGGCTGGGCCGTTATTCTTTGGAGAGAGCGGTGGTGCCTAACCCCGCCGCAGCGCTTCCGCCAAATTGTGACCAAGTCGTTGCGCTCAAAGTTCAATATATTTCAAATTTGACCCCGTTTGCCACTTTCAAAAGCACAACCAATGAAGTAATAACTGTAGGCTACGTGACACAGGCAGAAGTGATAAGCTAGGCCGTCTTTTGAATTAAACTCCAGTACATGGTTTGATTGTTTAACACTGAGACGATGTCGACTGCTAGCTGCTAGCTTGCGCTCTTCTTGATGACGACATACTTGCGGTGTGCTTTGCCTCTGCACTCCCTGCTTTGTGCTCTACGTTGCGGTGAGCAAAGAGCAAATCGCTGATCATCTGTAGGCAGTTTAATGGAAAAATGCAATCTATCCATACTAAGTTATCTAGGTTAGTGATTCTCAACCCTTTTCATATCAAGGACCCCTGATTTAGTCCACATTACGACCACGGACCCCCATTTGATGAGATTTTGTCTCTTGGACCCAAATCTGAGAATATTTTTATTGTTAGATATGATTTTGTCCAGAATTCCACGAGTAACTGTATTGTAGTTAGAGAGATAACAGAGAAACTATGGTCCAAATAGTAATTCTTCTACATTCTCTAATGGTGTTTCTTGTAAATGAAATAATGGTTAAGTTTAACACTTCATCAATTTGCTGGGGACCCCCTTGAATCCTCTCAAGGACCCCTGGTGGTCCCCGGACCCCACGTTGAGAACCACCCGATCTAGGTTAGCTAGTTAGCCTAGCTGACCTTCCAAGTTCAAACTAGCCATACTAGCCTGTAGCTATCTAGGTAAGCTAGTTACTGTAGCTAGCTGCTGACCTTCCAACATCATGATGCCATGGTCATGAAGGAATGAAAAAATAAGTTATTGCCATTGATATTTGTTTTTATTCATATTTTGACCAGAGTTCCTTCTTTTCCGTTCAGTTTTGCTAACAAATAAACTGTGGTTCTGTGGCTCCGCCCACTGAGATTTAACCAATCAGATTATTTCTGCCTCCAGAGCAGCTCATGCCTCTGGGAAATGTTTGTGAAACTAAAACACCAAACTGCAAAACTCGTGTCAGTGCAGCTGCTGCTCCTGTGTGAAACTCCTAACCTCACACAGACAGAATGTATGCATGTCAGACTTGATGTAATCTGTGGATCAATAAACTCTTAAGCCACACAATGTCAGCTGTCTGACAATAGACTGCGATAATGATCACACAGTTGATCTTCCTTCGCCCCAGGAGAGGACATGCTTGTTTGCTATTGTGTATGTATATATATATGTGTGTGTGTGTGTGTGTGTGTGTGTGTGTGTGTGTGTACAGTATTTGTATGTGTTTGTGTGTGCAAAACAGAAAGTGTGTGTGATATGCATTTTTCCAACCAGATTTGTGTGTGTGCGTTTATGTGGCTGTATCTCTACCTATATACATATTTGTGAGTGTGTGTGTGTGTGTGTGTGTGTGTGTGTGTGTGTGTTGAACATACACAACTGAATCAAAGCTGAATATGGATAGGTGGAAGGATTAGATGATTCTACTACCTTGGAGCTTTTTATGTGCCAGATTTATAGGAGAGGAATGGGAGTTTCGAAAGATAGTCAGCATGGGGTGCGTGTGTGTGTGTGTGTGTGTGTGTGTGTGTCTTGCTCTCAGTTTTGCAGTGTAATGTCTCCCCCTGCAGCTATGCCTTCCTAATGCAGGACATTACCAACTCCTCAGAGCTTTGGTTTGAGGTGTAGAGAGCTGTGTGTTGAGCTCAGGTTTATCAGCTCAGTTGTGCTTCCTGTGTGGGCTTGTGTTTCTCTGTGTGTGTGTGTGTGTGTTGTGTGTGTGTGTGTGCGTGCGTGTGTGTGTGTGTGTGTGTAAAACCCTCCCCACCCTCGCAACGTCTCCCCCAGGCTGCTGCTGTGAAGAAGAATGTTTTCATAAAGCAGCGATAACGAAAATCTGTCAGAAGCTCGCAGCTCCACCAAGGTGCAGGAATCAGAGAGAGGAACAGAGGAATGAAAAATTCAGTTGAGGAATAAAGCCTGAAAATCAAAACCGGCACATTTAGGCTGCAGTCGGCCTCATCAAGGTGCTGAAGCACAGAGTCAGTGATACACGGGGCGACGTTTTGGGCAGCGGCACCTCAGGAGTTGCCTCAACTTTGTTGCTTTGATCACACAGAAGAACATCTTGTTTAAAAAAAAAAGTTCATGTTCCTGATTTAGATTTGATAGGTATTGAGAATAGCTTTTTGATAATGTTTTTGCATTCTCTGAATATCTCTCTAAAGCATGGGATAGGAGGAGAAAAGTAACATATGATAGATAAATTCCTCATACTCTATTCTATATGGATTGCGAACTATTGGTTTATGAACTGGATCAAATATACAGTGTTTGGCACTGATGGATGCAGATGCAGATTTTGTCCTGTTTGGATTTGTGTTTTGTGTCTTGTGCTTAGGGGGCTGTGTTTGTATATTTGTATACGTTTTTTGTGGGAGGTTTATGTTTATGTTTATGTTTGGATGATGTTTATGTTTTTGTTTATATTTATGTTTGGATGATATCTATGTATTGTGCTGTTAGATGATGGTGGGTTAACATGCCGGAATGTTTGGTTTGTTGTTAGTTAATGTGTCTGAATAATTCCATGAGAGATGGGTCATGTAAATGACCAGACACGAAAATAAAGTATTCATTCATTCATTCATTCATTCATTCATTCATTCATTGTTGCCTGAACGTATTTGAATCCATTTCTGACGCTGTGGCTCATTTTGTTGCCTGTTGCTGGGAGCGTTGCAGTTTACGTTGCCAAGTTTATTAGGGGAAGTCTGGTGGTTAGTTAGTTAGCTAGTTAGTCGGTTAGTGGTTACTATTTTTACTTCAGGACCCCAGTAATTTTATCATGTTCAGAACAAACATGGCCCTATAAATAAAGTAGTATTAAGGGAAGGTCAGTAATTTGATTTTGCCCAGGGATGATATTCTGCTCAGACAGGAAGAATCAGAAGATGACCACAGAGTAGCTTTCTCCACACAGGTTTAATACGACCGGTTCAAGTCATTGTTACAGACAAGCAATAGCAATGAAATGACAAAGAACGGAGTGGCGTAAGGCCACTTATATAGACCCAAGTAAACAACCTCTGTTCCCTTTCTCAGTTCAGAGTCTATCCATTAACCTTACATGATGTTGAAACACATGTAGATATTATAAACAGTCCCCAGGTAAAGAGAGTTCATCATAACAGGGTCCCAGACGTTCTGTTGCCCACATACATGTCCTCTTTACATGTTCCTAACAACAGAGATAAGACAGGACATGGTCAACATGGGACTCTCATGACCCTATGACCCTATCTATGTGAAACTCCTGTCGACATAGATACATACATGCATGAATGTAAAAACATAATATCACCCATGCACATCAGTGATTTCAGGCATCTGGATGGTGAAATAATGAACTTGACGTCGACTTGTGGTAATCCTGCGACACGGCACAAAGTCACCCAGCAAAAAAGGCAAAACTACAAAAGTACAACAAAACAGGCAAACCTCTATTCAAGTGGCTCCATATCATTTTAACGCCAGATGCAACATTTCGTTCACTATTTTCCTTGGTGCCAAACTGAGCTTAAATGCACTATCTCTTCTTTTTATTGCTTACTTTATATGATATTTGAGTGCTTATACTGTGCTGAATCCTATTACGTCTGCTGCTGCAACAACCTACGTTTCCCCATTCATTTAATCTAATCTAAAGAGAATACAGCAGAAACTTTCCGCTGGAGTTTTTACCAGGGAAGTTGCAGAAAATCACTGACATGTTTGTTGCGGACAGGTTAAAATTCCTATGATCCTGACATAAAAATGACCAATCACCAGACCTCCTCTGGAAACAATAATGCTGTGATTTTCTCCAGCTACCTCTGTAATAATTCCTCTTGAAATCATCTACTATATTTTGAGTGAACTCTGACATCCTGCTCAGTTTAATCCCAGCTGGATCGATATCTGATGTTTCACACGGTTACTGACTTGCTCACCTGGCAGAGGTGGGATGTAACAAAGTAAAAAATACTTCATTACTGTACTTAAGTAGTATCTGTACTTTACTCAAGTCTTTCTTTCACTGAAGAATTTTTACTTTTACTCACTACATTTCAAAAGAAAAATCTGTACTTTCTACTCACTACATTTTCAAAACAGACTCATTACTCTTGGGAAATCATCAACTGATTTTCTAAAAAAAAATTATTTTGTGCATCTGACAGCTTCCATTCCGGAAGCAGCTGATCAAGAGCCAAATGCGATTGGCTGCTTGTTCAGAAAAGTGATACCACAAAGGAAGGAAAGGGACAGAGAGAGAAGTAACATGAAGAAGAGACAAGCAACAAGAGAGAGAATTAACGTTAGTGAAATCAGCTGCTAGAATTAATGTCAGTGATTTGAGCTGCAGACTCTTTCTCATCTGGGACTCAGAGGAACACTGAATAGAGAACCAGTTTAATTCATTAGAAATTATGTTTTTAGAGAACGACTACTACTTTTATACTTTAAGTAAATTTAAGACCATCTACTTTTATACTTTGACTTGAGTAAAGGATTTGAAATGGTACTTCAACTTCTGTCAGTGTATATTTTTAGATGAGTATTTGCACACAGTAGGGAATTTGTGTACTGCTACCACCTCTGTCACCTGGTATGTGGATACGGAGCCAGTAGAAGAGAGTTTGGTCTGTTTTCCTTTACTGTGGTTGTTTGATGCTGAGTGGCGCGTCCCTGGGTTACCAGAAAATTATTCTACTGTCTGTATGACTTGACTGAAATCACTGATGTGCACGGGCAAAATCAAATCACCGACCTCGTCCTGGTAACACTGATGCTGTCCAGTGAGGGCTAAAATTAACTTTCCTGGTTTAAAAAAAAAAAGAGTTTAAAAAACAAAAGAGGAAAATGAGCCGTAAATAGGCCGCCTTGCCCCCCATCTCTCTAACAAAATGTCCTCCTGTCCCATCTGGCCGGAGGTGTGGAGGTGTTAATGTCCTGTCAGTCCGCTGAGGAGGAGGGGATGGTCACTCTGGCACTCCGCCATGGGCACAAACGTGTGTGTGTGTGTGTGTGTGTGTGTGTGTGTGTGTGTGTGTGTGTGCGTGCATGCATATGTGTCCTTGTCGCTGTGTCCATTCATATATATGTCTGTATGCATGTGTGGCTTTTTTGTGTCTCTCTTTTTTTGAGTGTGTGCATGCGTGTTTATCTGTGTGTGTGTGTGTGTGTGTGTGTGTGCATACATGTGTGTGCTTGTGCATGTGTGTGTGTGTGTGTGTGTTAGTCTATTTCTATACTTACGAGAAGCAAATGTCCTCACAAGGAGAGAAAGATGAGGAAAATCCTCCAAAGTGAGGACATTTTGCTGCTCCTCATTTCTTGAAGGGAGAGTTTAGGGTTGGGATTTGGGTTTAGGGTTAAGATTAGGATTAGGTTCACGTTTAGTTGTGTGTGTGTGTGTGTGTGTGTGTGTGTGTGTGTGTGTGTGTGTGTGTGTGTGTGTGTGTGTTCATGCACAAACCCCCTCCACCACCATGTCGTATCTCGTCCACTTCCCTGCCCTAACAGGAGCTGGCAGCAGCTACACAACAGAACAAAAAAGCCAGGAACACCAAATCCCATCGCACCACACCGTCACATCTGGGAGCTTTATTAGGAAATGTGACTGCAGGCAAGAGAGAGAGAGAGAGAGAGAGAGAGAGAAAGGGGGCTGACAAAATAATACTAAATATATTCATTAGTTAGAATCTGCTGGGAAGCCACTATATGAAGCCTTGAGGAATGTTTTCACACTAAATATGTGCAAGTCATTGGGGGACAATAACAGAGCTAACACTCTTTAAAGATGGCATTAGTAGCAGCAGTAGTAATAGTAGCAGTAGTAGTAGTAGTAGTAGTACTAGCAGCAGAAGCAGTAGTAGTAGTAGTAGTAATAGTAGCAATAGTAGTAGAAGCAGTCATAGTATTACTTTTATTACATAGTATTACATTTATTCTTCCTTGAGAGTCGGGAAGATGAGTGCAGTGGTTCACATTTTACTTTTTGGGTATTTTACCTTATGATCTTATCCAGTGCAACAACAACAACAACAAACATTAAAATAAATCATCAACATTACAAGCGAGGTAAAAGTGCAAGGGCCGAAGTCACAGCAAGCAGAAATTGAAATGGATGTAACAAATATCCCTTTGTATGTGTCCATTGAATATTTGATGTATAACAGAGGAGTGCTGGGGAAAGAAGAGAGAAGCAGAGATCATTCTTTCAGCCTTCAGCCTTGGCCGGCACAGAGCACATATGGCTGGAAGTGTTCACCTGGCATCCAAATCCTGTTAGAGCAGCAAGACACTTTAACATGAAGGCAAATACAGCCAGAAGGCCTGGAATCTCCTCTACTCCATCTACCTCTGTAGTAGCAGTAGCAGTAGTAGTGGCAGTAGTAGGTGCTAGTAGTAACTGTAGTAGTGGTTGTAATAGTAGCAGCAGTAGTAGAAATAACAGTAGTACAATTGCAATTTTCCATTTGGCATATGCTTTTATCCAAAGCGACGTACACATGAGATTTTAATAATTTTAATAAAGCACTTTGAGCTACTGTCCTTGTATGAAAGGTGCTATATAAATAAATAAAATTCAATTAAATTCAATTCATAATACAACACAAGCAAGGGTATAGTCAGGAGAGAACAACGAGAGTAAGCGCCAGAAAGCTAAGTTCTAGTCCAACAGGACATAGGTGCCAAGAGGCAGTGCATAGAGGCAGATAAAGATTATTTTTTTTTTAATTTTTTATTATTTTTAGTAATTACACAGTCCATCAGGTGAGAAGGTGTTCATGAAAGAGCCGGGTCTTTAGCCTTTTCTTAAAGATGAAGAGGGACTCTTAGTAGAAGTAGCAATCACAGTAGCAGTAGTAACAGTAGTAGTAGTAGTAGTAGTAGTAGTAGTAGTGGCAGTAGTAGTGGCAGTAATAGCAGCAGTAGTAATAGTAATTGTAGCAGTAGTAGGAGTAGTAACAATAGTAGTAGTATTTGCAGTAGTAGTAGAAGTTGCACTAGCAGGAGCAGTAGTAGTATTGCCAGTAGTAGTAACAGCTGCAGCAGCAGTGGTAATAATAATAATATAATAATAATCTTTATTTGTATAGCACCTTTCATACACAACATGCAGCTCAAAGTGCTTTACATCAATAGAAGGCAGATACAAGACAGATAAAAAGATATAAATCATATAAAAGAACAAGCAAAATGCATTGCATTAAAAGAATCAAATCAAGTAAAATAGAAAGATAAAAGAACACAACAAATACTCCCACTTTTAGATGCACATTGTGAGTGAATCCATATGTTTTTCTTTAATTTACCTTTCCCCTGTCCTTCCTGATTCTACTAGTAGTAGTAGTAGCAGTAGTAGTACCTGTACTAGTAGTAGTAAGAGTAAAGTCATTCACTCCTCTTCCTCTTCTATCAGCTCCTCAGCAGAAGGAATGGTTTGGCTGTTGAAGCATTTAATTGGTCAGTGGACTTTATTAGAGTGTTGGCTGGGAGTGAGGAGCTGGGCATGTTGTTCTCTATTGTCAGGCTGTAAACAGGCTTCTATTGTGGCAAAAAGACAACTAACATTCAAACACTTGGCTAAGCGAGGTTAGAAATGTGGAAGATTCCAATATTACTTTAATTTATTCAGAGAGAGAACCAAACTTTAGATTGCTGGTTGGAGGCTGAACGAGAATATGACCATATTTCTTTATGTTTCTATGGTTACAGTTCTGTTAAAGTGTAGCATGGATGCTAACGACAGACGTTTCTATGTTACAGTTCTGAAACTTGTGAATAATTTACAGAGTAAAAGTCATGTAAAATTACTTTAAATAATTTTAAATCAATATTTTGTGTCAAATGATAAATGTATTTGGTAAGCAGCTGTGTAATAAGCAGGATAAAGTACAGCTAGGCTCTGCTTCATGTCGGGTCTTCATTCACCCAGGTGGGATTTATTCTGTGAACGACCGGCTCACTGTCACTTCCCTCTCTCTTTCCCATGAGAGACACACCGCCGTGTTGGAAGAGAGACAGCAAAACAAAAGACAACAGAACATTATCACTTCTTCCTTCATGACAAAACAAAGAAAAAGCCTGGTTTCTGTTTGGTGCTGCTTGGTGATGTATTTATAAGAAAACTTTGAAAAAAAAAAAAAAACTTTGTCTCAAGAATGTGAAGCTCGCTGATGATGACGTTGTTGTTATTGTTTTTTTTGGGTTTTTTTTTCCCTTTGTTTTCTCTCTGTGAGTGTTGGGACATGCCGGATGGGCACCTACAAGTTGAGTATGTATAAAGAGGATGAACATAGAGGTTGATTATGTATGTATAAAGAGGATGAACATAGAAGTAATTATTTAAGTTGTGTATGATGGACACTGCGGTGGATAGTTGGACTATAAACATTAAGTTCACTGATTAAGTTTAGAAAAGGGGTCAGACCAAATAAGTATTTTACTTCTCCCTACTCCATTTCGGACATGTAATATTTATTTATTTATGTTGTTTATTGAGAATTTGTTGTATATGTTTCCTGTTAATTTTATTGGTTATTCTTGTTTTTTTTAACATCAAAATCTAATAAATCTATTCTATTCTATTCTATTCTATAAGAGCGTAACACACAAACACATATGGTCTACAGAGATAATTGTTTGTTCTCTTTCATAAGTGAATTCTCTGGTTCAGGTAAAGTGTTACCAAGCTCTTTGTTCTCCTCCTCCTGTTCTGTCAGATCTCAGACTCTCTGCCTCCATCAGGACTTGTGCCGCACTGTGCCGAGTGAACCGTCAAGGTCTTACAGCACATTAAGAGAAAGAGCAGACTGACTCATAATTGAAGTGTTTTTGACTTTTAAAGGTCAACATTAGCTACCTTTAATCCTGTCTGAATACCAAGTGCTGCAGTAACCTCCATCCCCCGTCTCTCCTGAGTCCCGCTCTTCCCCCGCCGCCGCCGCCGCCGCCGCCGCCGCCGCCGCCGCCCGACTTTCTCGCTTTACTTCTGTCTTTCAAACATTTCACCTCAACGTTTAGGATGTAAGCTTTGACAGCGTTGGAATTACCTCCAAAAAAACCCCCCAAAAAACTATTTGTTCTGTGTTGGTGTTAATTTGGGGAGCGGGGGTGACCTTGAAAACGCCAGGTTGGGCGCTCGCTCTCCGCGCACCTCGCCGCCGCGCCGCCAGCTGCTGCCGACAGATTTGAGGAATGAAAGGCTGAGCCGTCGCAGGCAGACCTCCGCTCCGTTTATTGAGAGCAGATGGCGAGGACACGATAAGAATTTGTTAGCCGCGGCTATTACCGCCACCGCTGCTGCTGTTATACTGCCTTAACAAACATTAAAATCCTTGTTGATGTTGTTTTTTTTTTTTGTTTCTGCGGCGAGCTGAAAAAAGGTAACGATTTCAGACGCAAGATGAATACGCCCAGGGACGCAATTGACCTGTGAGTATTAGGGGAGAGATAAAGAGGGGAAATAAAGGAAAGAGGGAATAGAGAGAGAGAGAGAGAGAGAGAGAGAGAGAGAGAGAGAGAGAGCTTCATGATTTGAACTGACTCTGTCTCTGGGGAGCAGCAGTGGAAAACAAGCAGGGACTAATTAGTTGTATGAAAGCCAGTCTATCATGTTCTTACAACACCACGCTCTGCAGGGGGGACGCTCTCCAAGGAGGGGTGTGAAGTGTGTGTGTGTGTGTGTGTGTGTGTGAAGATATCTCTGTTCCCATTTCAACATGTTTGTTGCAAGAGTGTGTGTTTAGACAAATATTATTACTACTTATTATTATTATCCCTGGTTAATGGTTCTAGTGAATAATACATAATACATACATAATGTGGCATAAAAAAGAAAGAATTTAAAGATATTGAATATTGGCACAACATATCAGCTATTGGCAGCTTCAATCCAAAAATATTGGTATTGATATCGGCCCTAAAAAACCCATATTTTTGTCACTGTGTGTGTGTGGTATGTGTGGATAAGGTATGTAACATTTATTATTCTAATATTGAATATACTGTATTTTAATCTGCAAAGAGTTGATTACCGATTTGTTTGGACTTTTTTCATCCTAAATATTGAAAATGTTTCAGGATGTAAAACCTCAGCGGTAAACGTCAGGTTTTGGTGTCAGTCCCTCAGAATCAAAGAGCGAGGGCTTCTTTCTAGAGCCGCCATTTTGCACCGAGAGACGTTCAACAATCATACAGGGAGAAATCCATCATAGAAGAGGAGAGAGACCAGTTTCTCCACCCACAGGAGCAGGAGAGAGACCAGAATGCAATGCAACCAAACTACAACCTCTCACTTTTTTAGCTGGAAAAAACTCTCTTCACTATCGCTGCTCCTCTCTCCTCTTACATGTGAAGCCCACAGCTGAACAAGTTGATACAACTTCTCTAGGGGTTGTCGAAAGGCATTCTGGGAAACGTAGGAAATCACTAACTGCAGTAGAAGCAGACTAGGCAGGTTGAGGGAAAGTGGCTTCACCAAAAAAAGTAAATTACAACACTTCATCACTAAATACCTCCTGGACTGCACTGAACATCAGATTGATGATATATAACGGTGTAAGAGTTTCCCATAAAGATTCCCATAAAGTTCACAGAGCGATGATGTAAGATGATTGCAAGACGCAGAATGCAAAAATATTCATGAATTTAGCGTTTAAAGATTCAGAAGATGCAGGACTTTGCCCCGTTCTGTGTTCCACACAGTCGGTAAACAGCAGAGTTTTGTAAAGTAGTGTGTATCGGCGCCGCGGAGCTGTTCGCATCATCAATCACTACATTTTCCATCGGAGGCAGCGGCGCCGAAGCCGAGCCTTAAAATGGATGTCACACATTCAAACGCTCACCCGCTTCCTCAACAAGCAAAGACATCTGAGGTTAAATGCTAATACCGGTGAACTCGACAGGACCGGGAGGAGGAAACATCCGTCTTCCTCCTCCCCCCTCTCCCCTCCCCTCCGTCGGTTCTCCGGTAAAAGAGCAGGAATCACAGTTTGGCAAAGCCCCTTGATATCCAGGTACTGGACAAATATTACCAAGGAGCTTAGCTCAATTTTCCACAAAAAAGTAAAGATGGAACCAGGTTTGTTTCTCTTGAATATACCTACTGTACGGGGTAGTTCTCTTTATCCGCTGGACAGCTGACTTTACTGGGTAAACTTCTGCTTCTGTTCCAGTGGATCAGGGAGACGCCTCCCTCAGTCACACAGTGGTACAGAGAAACGTTTAAGGTTTTTCCTATAAAACACCTCAAACTAGCTGCAATAGGTTATTCAAGCCCAAAGCAGAAAACTCAAGTACACACATATTTACATTCAAGCCAATGGGTCTGAGCCCTTTGCCATCCACCAGATAAATCTGAGGTACATTATTTACAGCTGATGTTGGTACATTTTCAAAAAACCAAACAATCAGAAAACTGAACAGCTCTGTCTTGTATCATAAGCACATGACAAAAAAAAAAAAAAATGCGTTCTTAAAATGTCAATGACAATATATTATAAATATATAAGTAAAATTGAGAGAATGTCCAAAAATATGTTGTGCTATTTAATGTAGATTAAAGGGTAATGACAACTTCTTTTATAATATTTGGCAATCCTTCCTTGATTATCTTCCTGGTGATCTTGTTGGCCTAAAATAAGTCATAGACACTGTTTTTTCTTTCCTTTGACATGGTACTAATGTATACAAAAATGCATATAATGTAATTCACATGTATGTAATGCAACCCATGTATGTTAACTAATTTATTTATTCTTGTTTTGCAATTTGGCAATATCTGTGCCGTCTGGTTCTTTGTTTGGTTGTGTAAAAAAATGAATAAAATATTATAAAAAAAAATAATAAAAAAAAGAAAAAAAGAGCAGGAGTCGGAGGAAGGGAAGGGCGCGGCGGAGCGGCCGGTGGAGCGGCCCGGTGTGACGGGACCCGGGGCTGAGTGAGCCATCTGTGAGCGGATGAGACAGCCGTCCGTCACGCGGCGAGAGGGGGAAGCAGCTCTCCCACTCTTTTAAGGCTCGGTCTCAAAGGTCAGGGAGTTCGGTGATGTGATCGCGCTGACAGGCCCTCCGTCCCACAAATGATGTCACCCTGTTCTTCTTCTTCTTCTTCTTCTTCTTCGTCTTCTTCTTTTACTGCCGCTGTCCATCCGCTCGCCGCTTCAGAGACTCCGAGTGACTCTGGAAGACCGGCTCGGTCTGCGAAGGCTCAATCAACTTTATTAATCGCCGGTCCTTTTCTGTCTTTTCTGGTGTCTCTTTTAACTTTTTTTCTCTCTCTCTCATTTTAACACACACACACTCTCTCTGACTCTGTCTCTGTCTTTCAAACAGTCACACTCTCTCTAGCTCTGAAATATTTCTCTCATTTTGTGTGTAGCTGGATTTCATTCTACATTTTTAAAAATAGGTTAATGCAAAATTTATGTCAAAGGAGCAATAATTCAGATTTTTCCTGCCCCCACAGCACAAAATGACCATAATATATCAGGGCTAATGCAGGGCTTGATAGGATTGTTGATCAATACCAATGACTCATCAATTATTTGGCAGGTGCTGAAGTTTCTAGCATCCAAAGCTCACTTTCTGGCCTGCACTCCCACTGGAAACCATTGGAATTCCCCCTTAACCTTTTTAACAGGAGATCAGTTTAGTGAATACTTTTATACAAAGTGCCTTACAGCATCATGAGTGTATATATACAGTATATATATTTGCATGGGGGGGGGCCCAGTGGCAAATCCCCTTTCATACATGTATTCTGCATTATTACTGTATACAGTGGAAGCCATTGTAGAAGATGTTTGTTGTAGTTGTTTGTAGATGTAAAAGAAATCATCCAGAACTGTTTTATATACAGAATCTACGGAAGCCGAGAACGGTCATACTTGCAATTATTTTTTTGTATGCCGTTATCTTGAGATCACAATTAATTATCTTGTTATCTCGCGAAAACAAGCTTTGTTATCTCGAGACAACGAGATAATCAACCCGTTATCACGAGAAAACAAAATGTTGTTTCCTCTTATTACTTATAATGTTTATCAGAGATCAGGAGTGCCATGCCAGCATGCATGGATGCCGTCTTGACAACTGTAGCAACTGATTTAAGCTGAAAATGTCAGATCAAGGAGTATCCATTATTGATCAACGCATCAGACTGTACTTCAATCAAGGTCTAACACAGGCAGAAATTGCATTGTGTCTTTCTGTAGAGATAACATTCAGATCAGTCCTCGTCATTTAAGGAGAAGACTAACAAAAAAATAATTGCAAGCACGGCCGTTCTCGGCTTCCGTAAGAATCAAAGTCAATGGTTCACTTTCTTTGTTTAGTATAAACAAGCACAGATCCTGTACAGACCCACGGTGCGTGTTCAGTTCACTGCACTGAAGCACTGCGACAGTTAAATTACTTAATTCCACTTAATGTTACTTAAATACCACAAGATGACGTTAAAGGCTCCTACCATTAGAGTTTGTAGGGCAGTGAAGACGAGTTACTGTCTGCAAATGTTAAGTTTCACACCAGGAGATTGAGTTCAGTGCTGCTGGTCTGCTACTACCTAATATTCATCAGTGAACATTTCAAAGACAGAAAGCACATTTTGTCAACAAAGGTCTTAATCAAGTTCTGAAGTTCAATAGTAACCCATAATGAGCTTTATTCTGATGTCAGAAATCATATTTTTAAGCTTAGTTGTCATTATATTCACATGATGTCCCTGGCACATCGTCTCCTTCCTGCAGCGTGGCATGCAGCAGCAACATGAACTTCTCCCCTCGCTCCCTGAGCACCCCCACCGCGTCCGATCCTTGTTTACCCAGCGACCCTCCCTGCTGTGAACTATGTTCCATAACTCCCTGTGTAATGTACAGTATCAAATAGCTTCTCTTAAAAGGAGCAATCATGCAGCACTGCGGGGCGCTGGGCGGAGTGCCTGAGCGTCCTGTGGGAAGCTGCTGAACGCCGCACCGTGCTGCAGTCTGACTGGAGGGGAACTGAGCCGACTCGTGAACCGCAGGTCACCGGTTCGAATCCCGGACCAGCTGGGAAACACGGGGGCAGGGGACAGAGAAGGACACACACTCTCTCTGATCCCTCAATGGCTGCTGTTGAAGTGCCTTTGAGCGAGGCACTTTACCATTGTACTGCTGGGAGCGTATCTATGTTCCCAGGGTCCTACGTTCCCAAGGTCCTATGTTCCCAGGGTCCTATGTTCCCAGGGTCCTATGTTCCCAGGGTCCTATGTTCCCAGGGTCCTATGTTCCCAAGGTCCTATGTTCCCAGGGTCCTATGTTCCCAGGGTCCTATGTTCCCAGGGTTCTATGTTCCCAGGGTCCTATGTTCCCAAGGTCCTCTGTTCCCAAGGTCCTATGTTCCCAAGGTCCTATGTTCCCAGGGTCCTGTGTTCCCCAGTTCAATATTCTGTTAACACACATTAACCCTCCTATTGTGTTCGGGTCAAATTTGACCCGTTTCAAGTTAAAATATTTCATAAATATTATCCAGTTTTTTTTATTGGAATAAGGCTTTAAAACAGCTATATAAACACAACAAAACCAATGGTTATCATTTTATTCGATTTTGAAGGTCTCTAACCCTAACCGGTAAATTCTCAACCTTTTTCATATCAGGGAGCCTAATTTAGTCCACATTAGAGCCACAGACCGCCATTTGCTGAGATTTTGTCTCTCAGACCCAAATCTAAGAATATCTATTTTTATTTATTGTTTATTTTTGCAGGGACGGCACACAATTAAAAGTAATTGCACCAGAGTTAGCTGGCAGCTAATTTACATCTGTTGTCCCTGGGCAGGTAGACCAAAACACAACAACAGAACAGCAAATACACTACATAAAGCAGCACAATACATAAAAGTCCATCAGTGTGAGATAGATACAATCAGTATGATAAATACAATATATACAAAGCAAAAACAAATATTTTTATTGTTCGATTTCATCACTATCTCTATTGAGATAACAGTGAAATTACAACCAAGACAGTCATTCTTCTACATTCTCTAATTGTGTTAACTTAAATAAATAAATGAAATAATGTTGAAGTTTAACAATTCATCAATTTTCTGGGGACCCCCTTGAACCCCCTCAAGGACCCCTGGTGGTCCCCGGACCCCACGTTGAGAACCACTGGTTTACATGATGCTGTAGGAATGTTGTTTTCTCAGGGGGGGAAGAAATGATAACGTTACAATCTTCTCCTTTTTTCACGACCGGACATGAAGCAGAGGCTTGACGCTAATCATTTGACATAAAATATTGATTTAAAATGATTTGAAAGTAATTTACAACAGAACTGTAACCATGGAAACGTCTGTAGCTGTCCCTGGTAACCACTGATAACACTGTTAAAGTCTCCATGAAATTAAATGAACTCCCGTTACTTTTACTTCCTGGAAAACACAGTATCAGTTCATGGTGACCTCATGCTGCACTAGTAGGCGTAAATGTAAGTTTCCAACCAATAAAACCATCCGATTTTTGAACAGTCCCGCCCCTCCGCCCCCCTCCCATCCAATCAGACTGCCTTTCTCTCCCTGACTCATATTCCATTGGTTTATATTCCATTTTCCATTGGTTCCCTCCTTCCTTTTCTCTGCCTCTCTCCGTCTTTCTCTTTCCCTTTTCCTTCCTTCCTTCCTTCCTGTCCTTCTTTATTCTTCTTCTTTCCTTTATTTCCTTCTATCCTTCTTTCCTTTCTGCCTTTCTCTTTGCTTTGCTTTCCCTTCTTCTCTCTCTAATTATTTTTGACTTTTTATCTCTCAACCTTTTTCTCCTTCTGTCTTTCTTCCTTTCCTTATTCCTTACCTTTTTAATTTCCTTCCTTCCTTCCTTCATTCCTTTCTTCCTTCCTTCCTTCCTTTCTTCCTTCCTGTCCTTCTTTATTCTTCTTCTTTCCTTTATTTCCTTCTTGCCTTTCTCTTTACTTTGCTTTCTCTTCTTCTCTCTCTAATTATTTCTGACTTTTTATCTCAGCCTTTTTCTCCTTCTGTCTTTCTTCCTTTCCTTATTCCTTACCTTTTTAATTCCTTCCTTCCTTCCTTCCTTTCTTCCTTCCTGTCCTTCTTTATTCTTCTTCTTTCCTTTATTTCCTTCTTTCCTTCTTGCCTTTCTCTTTACTTTGCTTTCTCTTCTTCTCTCTCTCTAATTATTTTTGACTTTTTATCTCTCAGCTTTTTTCTCTTTCTGACTTTCTTCCTTTCCTTATTCCTTCCCTTTTAATTTCCTTCCTCCCTTCCTTCCTTCCTTCCTTCTTCATGACTCATATTCCATCGGTTTAGACCTTTGAATGGTCGCTCACTGCGTTATGTCCCACCCAAACATCCTGGAAATGCATCAAATCCAGTAAGTAAAGATGCAATTTCATGGGGTTTTTAACCTAATCACTGGTAACCACTCTCCAAATGCAGCTACACTGGCAGTAGTGATCTGGCTGTAGTGAACTGGCAGTAGTAGTGATAGTAGTGGTCATCAGCATCACCAGTGTGTGTGTGTGTGTGTGTGTGTGTGTGTGTCACAGAGCGTTTCACTGCAGGACTCCAGTCAGGCTGTTGGATCTCTGCTGCACCTTCAGACACGAACGTGCGACTCTCTGTGTTGAAGTGTAATTGCGATAAACATCTTCCTGCACCAGGCTGCGGCAACTCCTCATGTTCTTTTTTTTTTTTTTTTTTTTTTGCTTGGTATGTTCGCTCATAAACTCTCCCACTGGAATAGTTGTGCAGAGTCAAGGGGGGGGCGAGGTGTAGGATATTATTCACAACGCCGTTATTGCTCGCAAATAAAACCGAAGCGCAATAAAAGCAATCCTTTAAAAATTCATGTGAGCCGGGGTGGCATGAGGCGAAGCTTTATTACGGGCGGTGGTGTGTGCATGAGGCTAATGGGGGAGATGGGAGAGGGGGGGGGTCAGGGGGTGGGGGGGTGGGGGGGTGTGGGGGAGGGGGTGGGGGGGTCGTAGGCCTTAGCTGGGAGATGGATAGGAAGCTTTATTTTAAATTATTCTGGTCATTAAGCTGCACCAGCGCCTCGGTGTCATGGGTTTCTGCCCCTGTCAGTGTGTGTGTGTGTGTGAACATTTCTGTGTGTGTGTGTATGTGTGTGGTTTTGTGTGTTTCTTCACACATGTGTCTGTGTGCGTATGCATGTTCAGGTATGTGTATGTGTGTGTGTGTGTGTGTGCATATGCATAGGTGTGTTTAGGTCATAGACTGTAGGTGTGTGTGTGTATGTGTGTGTGTGTGTGTGTGCATATGCATAGGTGTGTTTAGGTCATAGACTGTAGGTGTGTGTGTGTATGTGTGTGTGTGCCCGTACACATGACTATGTATCGCTACATTCATGCATTTGTGTGTATACGCATATAGGCCTGTGTGTGTGAACATTTGTGTGTGTGTGTAGGTATGTTTTTTTGTGTTTCTTCATATGTCCGTGTGTGTGTGTGTGTGTGTGTATGTGAAACTATGTGTGTGCATCCAAGCATGCATGTGCATTTGTGTGCATGTGCATGACTATGTATGCTGATATTCATGGATTTGTGCACGTGCACATTTATGTGTGTGTGTGTGTGTGTGTGTTTTTTTGTGTGTTTCTTCATGTGTGTGTGTGAGAGAGAGAGTGAGAGAGAGAGAGAGAGAGAGAGCGCGTTCATATGTGTATCGGTGTCCATGTAAGCATTCATGTATGGATTTGTGTGCATGTCCATGACTATGTATGCTTATATTGGACATATACTTTTGTGTGTGTGTGTGTGTGTGTGTATGTGTGTGTGTGTGTGTGTGTGTGTGATGGGACAGGAACAGAGGAATGACAGGCTCTCATACACATATGAATGAAAGTGGAGCATTACCATGCTAGCTGCAGTCGGCCGGCAGATTGGAAAATGGAGAAGAATTGTTATTCTGCTCCTGTATGGATCTAACACAAGGAAGGGAGGAGGAGGGAAGGAGGAGGGAGGGAGGAGGAGGGAAGGAGGGAGGGAGGAGGGAAGGAGGGAGGGAGGAGGGAGGGAAGTAGGGGAGTGGTTTATTAAAAACACAACATGCATTTATTGTGCTGAAGAAGAAAACCGCTCTCCTCTCTTCTCGGGGCAGCAGGGTGTCCGGCCTTCAGGAAGGCAAAACAACCGGCTCCAGACTCTGACCTCTGACCTCTGACCTCCCTGTATGGGGCAGGGTGCGGCAAGAGAGAAGATAATTTCCTGACTGTGATCAATAAAGTATCACATTTGTTTTATTTATTAGTATTTTCCACATTCAGATTCAGATTCAGATTTTTTAGTGGTATGGAGTACAAACATAAAACAAAACAACAGTACAACCAGAATAGATCTTTAACACAAATTAAGTCATTTAAAGAGAGGCAGGACATTACTCAAAAATGCACCCAGTTTACATACTATCCTTGGTTTATCTGTCTGCAATAATAATATAAGTTTAAACATAGACGGATGGTTTACAAATTATTTTGGCAGGGACTTCTTTCTATTCTCAACAATGCTTGTGTTTTTACATTCAAACAAAATGTGATATTCACCCCCAGACAGTTGTCATTACATAAATTACAAAACCTTTTATTCCTTTCCAGACCTTTATATATTCCTGTTATTTTGGGAATTCTGCTATTAGAAACTCGAAAATTACAAATAGCCTGGCCATAACTCCTGTTTTTTTCAAACTTAAAGTTCTCTATAAATTCACAATATAAATCACATGATGACACTCTGAAGCTCATAATGCCACTTCTGCAAAAACTGATCTTTTAACCTCTGCTCAACTGCCATCTCTGTCACTGCCCCCCCCAACTCTGCTATTCCTGAAGAATTCATCTTTGGCATTTCACCTCTTTTCCAACACAGTCTCAAAAAAGCGAATTGAGCGGAAAAATGACTTGCCTGAACTATGAAAAGGATTATGTTCCAACAGCAGGAATTGGACGCTTCAGTCTAGACAACGTAAACAACTTTGGTTAAGTTTAGGCATCTAAAACAGTTTGGTAAAGGATAAGTTTTGGTCATGTTTAAAATAAGGGGAATTTTGCTGAAAATGAAAACGCACAATAGAAAAATTATTCTCTTGAGTTGGGAACTGAACCAGGGGCAGGATTCAAAATCTTCTTAAGAAAAAAAATCTTCTCAAGTGGCATTTTTTTCCTTAACTTTAGTCTTAAGGAAAAAAAATAGGAAAAAATGCTATTCTCAAAAACAGTTCTTATATATTTTCTTAACTTTCTTCTTATGTTTCTTCCTAAGAAAGAAACTTAGGAATAAATGGTATTCTTGAAATGAAAGTTCTCAAATTTGTTCTTGATTTTTTTCTTAACTATAAGACGGCCCTTCACCTGTCTTAAAACTCCTACAGTGAAAAGGTAAGCCTCTAATATCATATATTTAAACACATTTTAGACAAGTAGGTTATAGTTCAAAGTCTTCATAGGTTCCCCTACACCTAACATTAAGATGAACATTTATTGTAAAGCTTTATTTGGTGTAGGGCCAGGTAGGCCTCTGTCTCATGTCTGTTGAAAATAAGCTGCAAATTTTACAGTTACCAACAGCAACCAATGTTTAAATCTTTGCCCTTGTTGCTCTAAATAGGTTTTTCCCCAATTGTTTTATAGATGGAAGCACTTTGGGTTGCCTCCTAGCCTCCTAGCCTTGTCTCCTAGCCTCCTAGCCTTGTCTCCTAGCCTCCTAGCCTTGTCTCCTAGCTTCAATGGCAGTAAACCTAAAGTTTATTAACCAGAACTAATTCAGGCCCTGTTTTGAGAAGTTCTTAAGTTGGAAAAGTAAAGAAATTTGTAAGAAATGAGACTGTTACTAAGAAAATATTGAGGAATTGCACTTAAGAGCCTTCTTAAGAACTTCCTAAAATTTCCTCTTACGTCATTTCTTAAGATCTATCTTAAGAACACATTGGTGAATCCGGCCCTTGGTTTGTCAGAGTTGAAGGTAAAAATCTGCCTGTTTCTAGTCCAGTCTCCTCCACCTAACCCTTTCCTGTTGGGTTAAGGCATTTCTCTCACCTTTTATGCATGAAGCACGTTGTTTGCATCTTAAGACATCATGCTCATTTCACAACATTTCATGAGACCAGGCTGCTCTTCCTCTCTCTCTCTCTCTTTTCCTCCATCCATCACTCCATCCCTCTCTCGCCTCCCCAACTCCTCCATTATTCAAGGATTCACCTTTAGCACCTCCACCTCTCCTTCCTTGCTGTCTCTAGTACTAGATCTAGTTTGAGACTTTATTGTCCTTGAAATTAGGTTTGCAGCGAGGTGCGCCGCACAATACATGCAATAAACAAAATCTATATCGAAACATAGAAGACATACAGTGCGCGTTAAAATGAACAGTGGGCAGAGCAGCAGATCGAATCAGCAGGGAAGCCGAGGAGCGCTCGCCTTCTGTTTCCCTTTATCTCCTCTCACTCCATCCATCTCTCTTTCTCTCTCTCTCTCTCTCTCTCTCACCTTTAGCACCTCATGTCTCTCTGTTATTTCAATTCAATCTGCTTCTTTGGCATGAATTGTCAATTGCCAAAGCATCCAAAGCATAAATACAACTGAATAGAAATAACTTGTACATAGCAATGTGCAGAGGTGGAAAGTAACTAAGTACATTTACTCAAATACTGTACTTAAGTACAATTTTGAGGTACTTGTACTTTACTTGAGTATTACCATTTTATGCTACTTTATACTTCTACTCCACTACATTTCAGAGGGAAATACTGTACTTTTTACTCCACTACCTTTATTTCATAACTTAAGTTATCAATCATCAATCTATCAGTGTCAAATAATTTGTTTTACCTTGGTATAATTATTGTAAACCAATGAGATCATGGTGGAGACGATTAGTCGCCTGTATCTACACCAGTAGTATTGTTAGTTCTAGTGTTTCTCCACATTAAGACTACATTTCCCATCAGCCCTGTTGCTTCCTGCCCCCCCACCCCCTCCCTGAAGAGGATCAACATGTCGGAAGTGATTTCTCCATCTTCCTTTCCCTCCTTCCACCATCTGCTGCCAGAAACTCTTTCAGCTTTAGCTCCGTTTGCTCTGGAAGAACAGAACCTCTTCCTGTTTTGTGCCGTAAAGCGATCCAGCAGATTTCCCTCCAGATCCACCAGGTGGAGAAACAATGGAGGATGCAGAGTAGAGGCTGATAGAGGCTGACAGGTTTGTTTACGGTAATTATACTAATATCTCAAAATTTATGTGGAAATGATTTATTGATGTTAAAATACTAAAAGTAACACCTTTAATGAAGGATCTCTCAGTCTCTCTCTCTCTATCTTCCTTCATTCATATGTGTATGAGAGCCTGTCATTCCTCTGTTCCTCTCCCATCACACACACACACACACACACACACACACACAAGTTATGTCCAATATAAGCATACATAGTCATGGACACGCACACAAATCCATACATGCATGCTTAGATGGACACCGACACGCACACACATATGAACGCTCTCTCTCTCTCTCTCTCTCTCTCTCTCTCTCTCTCTCTCTATCCCTTTTCCAACTGTACTCCTTCTCCAAAGATTCACCTCTAGCACTTCACCTCTTTCTCTCCATCCATCCCTCTCTCCCATCCCCAATCTAAAATAGGAAAAATCCATTAGATCATGGGGTACCATTCCTCACACACACACACACACACACACACACACACACACCTGGTGCGGACCATAAATCGCTGTCTCCATTATAGTTCTGCCAATAGCGCCTCCATGCTGGCTGCACAGCGTCTTTATAGTGCGGCTTTGATGTATATGTGGGGCCGGGCGGGGCGGGCGGGGCAAGTGACAGAATGAGGTTGGGAAATGAGCGAGAGGCGCTTTGCAACGGAGGACAGGAAGAACGCTGGGAGGAGGAGGAGGAGGAGGAGGAGGAGGAGGAGGAGTACCGGGCCGACACCGAAAACTGGAGAGAGAGACATAGACATAGTTCGGGGGAGAGAGAGAGGAAGAGGGAGTGATAGAGGAGAGAGAGAGCAAGAGGAGAGAGAAGGACAGGGAAGGGGAAGAGAGAGAGAGACCAAACACAGCACCGGGGAGAGAGAGGGAGAGAGATGGAGAGAGAGAGAGAGAGAGAGAGAGAGGCCCAGCACCGGGGAGAGAGAGGGAGAGAGATGGAGAGACAGAGAGAGAGAGAGAGAGAGAGAGAGAGAGAGAGAGAGAGAGAGAGAGAGAGAGAGAGAGAGGCCCAGCACCGGAGAGAGTGGGAGAGAGAGAGAGAGAGAGAGAGAGAGAGGCCCAGCACCGGAGAGAGTGGGAGAGTGAGAGAGAGGGAGAGAGGCTGAAGAGTGTGAAGTGAAAGATGGAGAATGGAGAGCAAGGAGATAGAGAGAAAGAGAGAGAGAGAGAGAGAGAGAGAGAGAGAGAGAGAGAGAGACCCATACACATGCACTGCGAAGAGAGGGAGGGGAGAGAGAATGAAGGTGAATGGAGAAGGATGGAGTGAGAGAGGATGGGTGAGAGTTGAAAGAGAGGGGGAAGAAGGGAGAGAGAAAGAGAGAGAAAGAGAGAGAGAGAGAGAGAACCACAGCACTGGGTAGAGAGAGAATTAAGGAGAATGGTGTAAATAATAATAAAGAATAATCAATAAAGTGTCAACTGAATTGACTTGACTTGAATTTAATTAAATTGAATTGAACTGAGTGAGACCAAACCACAGCATGGGAGACAAAGGAGAAAGACAGATGAATAATAATAATATTATCAATAAAAAATATACTATGAATAAATAAAGGAGGGCAGGAGGGGAAAAGGAATAGAAGAGAGATGTGATCAGGGAGCAACAGGCTGTGAATAGTAGAAACTGCATGTACAACTTGACTTTATTGTTACAATAGAAGCATATAGAGCAGATAGCAGTTAAAAGTTAGCAGTTAGGCCGTAACACATTCTGCACAGCAACAAGCTTAGAGAGAGAGAGAGCGTCAAACAGCAGAAAGAGAGAGAGAGAGAGATTTGTGGTTTTCCAGCCAAAATGGTATTTTATAAAAGCTCAAGAGGGGAGAGAGAGAGAGAGAGCGAGAGAGAGAGAGAGAGAGAGCAGGCCCGGATTAACACAGTGTGGTGCCCTAGGGTGACGTCACTTGAAGTGCCCCCCTCTGTCCACTTGACACGCAAAAAAGTGAAATTTACTATGCCAATAAAGATCATAAATTTACATTAACGTAAACAGTACAGGCTCAACACACATACTGCAGACAAATGTAAGACAATGTACTAACCAACAAATTACTTTACACCACAGATTGACTTGAGCCTACAAATGCCATTTTAGGCTTTACACACAGAGCTACCGTATTAAATTTGAATGCAACTCATATCAAAGACACCATGCTAAAAATCATTGTTTCCATAAATTTTCAAAGGCCTGAATGAAGACTAAATGCCAAACCATTACAGAGCAGGACTAAAAATAAATAAATAAAATAAAAATAAAAAATAAAAAATATCAATACACAGACATCTAATGCAACTTCAGCACCACAGACAAGGCCCCACATATCACAAAATAAGCCTACACACCAATCACGATTCTTTCTCTTTATGCATATTCTTTTTTTAGTATCAAAGGTTAATTTTGGCCGCATATGAATTCCCCCAGAGAGTAGGCCTAATATATAAAGAAAATATGACAAAGCTTATAAAAGTATAATTGTGGTTTGAATGTGTGGTGCCCCCCGACAAGGCAAATTGGCTGGTGCCCCCGGGCACTCGCCTGATGCCATATATGGATTATCCGGCCCAGAGAGAGAGAGAGAGAGAGAGGAGGGCGAGAGAGAGATAGACAGAGATATAAAGGATGGCATGGAAAGATTGTCTGGAGGGAAAGGAAATGAGAAACATTCATTCACACAAAGAGGCAGAGAGAGAGAGAGCGGGTTGGCAAGAGACGGAGAGAGAGAGAGAGAGAGCATGAGATTGAGAGTGTGAACGGGAGGAAGACCAAAGGAAAAAATGGCAGAAGATACAGGAAGGAGTGATGGAGGAAAGGAGTGGAGGAGATAAAAGTCGCCGAGGGGCCGGCTCTCTTACCATTCATCTTCCCTGTGGTGCTGCAGAGAGAGAGGCAGTCACCGGCTCGCCCATCAAGCACTTATTGACAGGACTGCAGCAGCCAGCCACGCACACACACACACACACACACACACGCGCACACACACACACACACACACACTCCTCAGTCACCCGCCCAGTAGAACAGCAATTACTGAAGGCTTAGAGAGACCCGGCTCTCAGGCAGGCCAGAGGGAGAAGAGAGCTCTCTTGCTCTCTTTACCCTTCTCTCTCAACCACATTACCACACACACTTACACCAGTAAAACACCGGGAAGACACTGGTAAAAAAAAATTGCAAGACATTGGTGAAACAGTGGTAAGACACTGGTAAAAACTGGTAAGACACTGGTGAAACACTGGTAAGACACTGGTGAACCACTGGTAAGACACTGGTGAACCACTGGTACTGGTGAAACACTGGTGAAACACTGGCACTGGTGAAACACCGGTGAAACACTCGTGAAACACTGGTACTGGTGAAACACTGGTGAAACACTGGTACTGGTGAGACACTGGTGAAACACTGGTGAAACACTGGTGAAACACTGGTACTGGTGAAACACTTGATAAAACACTGGTGAAACACTGGTACTGGTGAAACACCGGTGAAACACTGGTACTGGTGAAACACTGGTGAAACACTGGTACTGGTGAGACACTGGTACTGTTGAAACACCGGAACTGGTGAAACACTGGTGAAACACTGTCGAAACACTGTTGCAACACTGGTACTGGTGAGACACTGGTGAAACACTGGTGAAACACTGGTACTGGTGAAACACTGGTGAGACAATGGTGAAACACTGGTGAAACACTGGTGAAACACTGTTGCAACACTGGTACTGGTGAGACACTGGTGAAACACTGGTACTGGTGAGACACTGGTGAGACACTGGTGAAACACTGCTACTGGTGAAACACTGGTGAGACACTGGTGAAACACTGTTGAAAAACTGGTAAGACACTGGTGAAACATTGGTAAAACACTGGAAAAGCACTGGTATGACACTGGTGAAGCACTGGTAAGACACTGTTGTAACACACTGGTAAAAACACTGGTAAAACATCAGTATAACATTGGTATAACACTGATGTAACACTGGCAAAACACTAGTAAAATTGTAGCATAACCTTGCTAAGACACTGGAAGAACAGTAGTGCAGCACTGGTAAAATGCTAGTAAAACACTAGTAAAATACATAACTGTGTTTCTCAACCAGTGGGTCAGGACACAAAAGTGGGACACGAGATTTTCAGGCTTACATATGATAAATTTAGTGTTAGGTTGTGAGTGGGCAGGTGTGAGAGTGTGTGTATGTGTGTGTGTGTGTGTGTGTGTGTGTGTGTGTGTGTGTGTGTGTGTCTGTTCACAGAGAAAGAGCATTAAGAGGAGATTGTGTTCTATTGCAGAAAGAAAAGAGAGCACTGACCTTCAATCAGTTTGGTTCATCAGACATTTAAAACCTTCAAATCCCAGCATTCACTTCCAAGACTGAACCAACAGCAAAACGCATTAACAACTAGTGAGGGAGTGAAAATATAATAAAACAAGTCACTTCAGTAGGAGAGTATTTCATGTTATCTAATTAACATACAATATTTGTATAAAATTTGGGTTCTAGTGAAAAAATCTGAAAAAAGCTTCAAATTAATGTAGTCACCATTTGTTACTCAGTATATGTTTAGAGTCTTGTAAACCTTATTACTGTAATTAACCTAATATTTGCTGTTTGTTAGAGTTTTTGTGCAGTGAGTGCATACATTTCATTTCATTTTTTTATTTGAGAAGTCCGCCTCAAGAAAGCATTTTGAAGCCTTGAGACAACTGAGACACGGATCAAAAAGCAATCTTTTTTACACAGAATATAGAATTAAAGAAGATAATGAAAGCTGAAAATGAAAGTTGAATCTGATTCCTCAATGAATCATCTTTAAACAGCAAGTATCACAGAGCGGCATCAGGCGACACTTTGTCCCCTTGCTGTGTTGCAGACGAGCGTCTCCGCTGGACGGAGACCTCCAGCCGGTCGCTTTGTAATTAATAAGCGTGCGGAGAGAGTGATGAAAAACCAAATGCAGCCGTCTGAATGGAATTACAATGAAACCGAGGGCAGCTTCTGATCGCCCGGCTTTCACTGCTGATCTATTATACAGTCGAGTAGCATAGCAAGTTAGAGAGAAGAAAGGGGGAGGGGGGGTTGAATACTGTTGCTTTAATAACTGCTGGCTGGCAGACTGGGGGGCACAGGATGTAATGGTAGCAATATGGGAAGTTTTGGCTCCGGTTCAGAAAAAGTGAAATATGAGCTAATCAAAGTGGACAGTCTCCAGTGGGTTTAAAGACAGTTCATAATCTGCTGTTAGAGGAGACGCTCGCAGAATCTAAATATTACATTATTAGATTCTCTGCATGTAGCGGGGCCACAGGCTGCTGCTGCCACCGATCTCTCTCTCCGTCAACCAGTCTGAACTCTTCTCCTCCCTCTCCCTCTCTCTCTCTGTGTGTGTGTGTGTGTGTGTGTGTGTGTCTGTCTGTCACTCTCTCTCCCTCTCTCTCTCTCATGATTTAGTGTTATCCCTCCCTCTGAGCGTCTAATTTCAACACAGTCTCATAAAATTTTGTGAAATAAGCATAAAATCAGACACACAGATTATTAGATGCTGTAGACAAATAATGTTCTTCCACCATGAAAGGATTATATTACAATAGTATGGAATAGGCATTTTCACATGTTTGTCACATGAAAAAGTTAGATAACGGTTCAGTTTAGGCAACAAACACAACTTTGGTTAAAGTTACAGTTAATGTTTGAGTTAGGCAACTAAATCTTTGCTTAAGGTTAGGATTAAGGTTTTGGTCATGGTTTGATAAGAAAAAACTTTACTGAAAATGAAGACTTTACTCACAGTAGAAAAGGTTATTAGATGTCATGTTGCGTCTCTGTATGCATAGGGCTATGATTACAGTTAGGGTTGGGATGGGTTTTTTTTTTTATTGGTACCATTATTTACACGTTTTGGGAAAAAAACCCTGCAAAGTTTAGTGCATGCAGCCGAGTCTGTATTCCAGCTTTCTGTTGGATACAAATGACATTGTGTGATACTGTCTGTGTTTTTGTAATGTGTGTTTTTTGTGTTTGTGTTTTTATGTTTCTGTGTATTCTGCTTGCTGCGACACCAACTGCCCCACTGGGAATAATAAAGATTTCTCTACTCTGCAGACAATCTATCCATGAATAAATAATTGAACAAGCGTATGTAAGATGCTCCATCTTAACTTGTTCAAACTGTAAATAAAATGTCAGGTTTCATTTAAAAGACAGAAATGTTTCTGTGAGGTAACATGATGTGAAAACCAAGGTGAAAATCAATTTTCTTTCTGTCTTCCTCTCTCTCTCTCTCTCTCTACTTCACCATGATGCTACCCTTCTCTCTTTTTTCACCCTTTTCTCGCTTTCTATTTCATCTATATTACTCTCAGCCTTTCTTCCCCTTTCTCCATCTTCTTTCTCTCTATCTCTCTCTCATCTACACTTCTATTTCTGCCTTTCTCTTCCCTCTTTATGTCTCTTTATCCCCCCTCTCTCTCTTTCTCATCTCTGTTCTCTCTTTGCTCGCTGTCTTTCTCTTCCTCTGCCTCTCCTGCTTCATCACTGTCTCTGTAGCTGTGGCTACCGACTGTAACGTGTGCTGTTATTACCTGGGGATTTGGCTTTGATGACCACTTATGAGTCAGCAGAGAGAGAGAAGGAGGGATGGAGAGAGAGAGAGAGAAAGAGAGAGAGATGGAGAGAGGGAGAAGTAGCGACTAAAGGAGGTCACCGAACTACCTGCTTCTCCAGATGGAAGTTTTCTGTGCTGCCTTGATCAGCCATTTATCTGTCAAGCCATTCATCTACAGCGTGGGTGTGGAAGCAGTGTCAGCACTGAGTGATTAATGCCATGAAATGGTTTCCTAATGCGATGCAATCGGACATTTTAAAATATGTCTTCTGAATGGAAACGAGGCTGGCCGCTTCGCAGGGGAAAACAATAGTAAGAGTAAGAGAAGTTAATTCCTAAAAGAGTAGGAATAGGAGAAGTAGTAATAGGAATATAGTAACTGATAGGAATAGTAAAGTAACAGTAACAGTAACAGTAATAGTAGTAGTAGTAGTAGTAGTAGTAGTAATAGTAATAGTAATACAGGGTGTTACAAAACAGTAGTAGTAATAGTAACATTAATAGTGATGGTAAGAGTAATAGACATTACTCCTTATACAGTAGGAATAGGAGTAGTTGTAAGGAAGGAAGGAATAGTAATAGTAACACTGATAGTAACAGTAACAGTAATAGTAACAGTAATACCGGGTTTTTTCAAAAGAGGTTTTTCCCAAATTTCCCCAAGGAGATTAATAAAGTGATATATTATCTTATCTTAGTAATAGTAATAGTAATAGAAGTAATAGAATAGAGTAAAAGTTATTCTTTATAGAGTAGGCATAGGAGTAGTAGTAGTAATAGGAATATAGTAAAGCAACAGTAACACTGATAATAACAGGAACAGTAATAGTAATATTACTAGTTACAGTAATAATAATAGTAGTAATAATAGTAACAGTAATACAGATTGTTTCAAAACAGTAATAGCAATAGTAATAGTAATAGTAACAGAAACACCAGGTGTTTTTATACATTATAATACTCACTGTATTATTACATTATTACATTATCTGTATAAAGCTGAGCTGTATGTGAAGTAAGTTTCCAAGAAGTAGAAAAATGAACACACAAAGGCCATGATCCATAACACACACTGTACACTGCAACACACTGAAGCAGCATGTATAGAAACCACAGCTACAGCACAGTCTGCCTGAGGAGCTGAAACTGGAAAAATCCCTGCCATCAATCTTCAGTCCTGAATCACATTTTTACACAGCCGGGCTTTCATATGATTGGCTTTTGCATATTTTATCCCCATTGTATTCTCCTGTTTTAATCTTTATAAAATTTGCTTTTAATTAACGATAGTAATCTTATTCTTTTTGTTATTACACTGTGCATGCTATCCTGTGTTCTAATCTGAGCCAGGCTGGAGCCAGTATTGCCAGTATCTCTGTTCCATTAAACTGCTCCCTGCACATCAGGCTTTGTTTCTGTCCTGAGGGAGAGGCTGCCTCCACTTCACCATGCATACAGAAGGCGTCCTCTCCTCACAGCGCCGCTGCCAATTGGCCCGATCGATCGCATCACTTAACTCCTCTCCAAGGTGCTGTGAACCGGTGTCACCAGCCCGCCTGCGCCGCAAACTACATTAACTAATTAACCACCTTCTTCTGCGAGACACATCTCCGATATGTCGGCTAAACACAACCTACGCGACGGCGTCATCGCTCACAGGGACGCGCCGGGTTGGAGAGGTGCACCGGTAAATACTGCAGAGCCATGGCAACAGGACAGAGCCAAGCCTCCACCCGGGAAAAACAGGGTCCTTAAAGGATCTTTGGTTAGCAGTGGTTGTGTTAGAGAGCCGGTCAGGTGATTCTAGACCCCGACACGAAGCGGCTCACTGTTCATTATCATGCTTATTATTACACCGCTACTTAGCAAAGACATTAATCATTTGACACACAATATTGATTTCAAATGATTTTATTACAAGCTAAAGTAATTTCCAAGCTCCGGCCAAAGTCCAGCAGGACAGTCTGCAGCAACCGAGGAGGAGCGTCTTTTTGGCACGAGGTGTTGCCAGTTCATTTGATAAGAAATCAACAAAATGTTCCAGACTTCTTGACTGCAGAGTGATGAGATTAGATATGAGACAGCAGTATGTTGTTCAGAAGTAACAGACCTCATCGGCCAATCAGAAAAGTGGCCAGAAGACTCAAAGAACCCTCTGATTCGTTCAAATGAAAAACCAGTAAATCAAAATTTAAGTTAATTTAAGGCTGCTTATTTGGAACATTTCATGCATGTGCAAAAGGTTCTGTATCGTAACCAAAAAGGTTCTGGATCGAACCATTTGAGCATAAGAACCATAAATGGTTCTGCTATGGTACAAGCCAACGGTCCTATACAGAACCCTTAGTGTTGAGAGTGTGTGAGGCGGTGAAGAAGGACGAGTCGTTGATGTCATTGGCGTTGCTGCCAGACCGGACCACACTCTCAGTCAGTTAACACACACACAAAAAAAAAAAACGTTGACTATAGGTTGTTCAAAGATTTTTCAAATGGGTCACACAGTGATAGCAGAGTCCCGTGATGTCATCGACTCCTCCTACATCCTCCGTCCTCTGACAGAGTTAGGCCAGGGGGAGGAGGAGGGAGGAGGAGGAGGAGGAGGGAGGAGAGAGGAGGGGGGAGCGGTGACTCTCGGTGGTAAAAGGTGATTTATACGCTGCGCTGGATGCAGATGCCGGCAAGATCACAGAGACAAGGGCAGCAGAGGAGGAGGAGGAGGAGGAGGAGAGGAAGAGAGAAGAGGAGGGGAATGAAGAGGAGAGGAAGAGAGGAGGGGAGAAGAGAGGAGGAGAGAAGAGGAGGAAGATAGGAGAGGAAAGGAAAGGAAGGGAGAGGACAGGAGAGGAGGGGAAGAGAGGAGAGAAAAGGAGAGGACGGGAAGAGAGGAGAGGAAAGGAAGGGAGAGGACATGAGGAGAGAAGAGGAGTAAACAGGAAAGGAGGAGAGGAGAGAAGAGGAGGAAGATAGGAGAGGAAAGGAAGGGAGAGGACAGGAGAGGAGGGAAGAGAGGAGAGGAAAGGAAAGGAGGAGAGGAGAAGAGAGAGATGTAGTCGGCTATAGGATAGAGATGAAGAGAGAAGTAGGCTGGAAAGGCGACAGGAGGAGAGGAGAGATGGCAGAGGAGAGGATGGGAATACAGATATGGTAAATTAGGAGATTGAAGAGAGAGGTAGGCTGGAAAGGTAGAATACATGATGAGAAGAGAAGGGGAGAGGAGAAGAGAAGAGGAGGAGAGGAGAGAGGATGGGAGGAAAGGAGGGGAGGTCAGTAGAGAGGACACAGGGGAAAAGAGAGAAGTGAAAAGGAGAAGAGAGTAGAAAAGGAGAAGGATAGATACTGTCAGAGGATTCAGCATGGAGGAGGAGAGGAGAAAGGAGAAAGAACAGAGGAGAGGAGAAAGGAGAAAGAACAGAGGAGAGGAGACGAGAGGAGAGGAGAGGAGAAAGATGAGCAGAGGAGAGGAGAAAGGAGAGCAGAGGAGAAGAGAGGAGAGGAGAGGAGAGGAGAGGAGAGGGCAATATAGAGGGACATGTGAAGAGAAAAATGGAGTGGAGAGGAGAGAAGCGAAGAGGGGAGGAGAGGAGAGGAGAGGACATGGGAGAAGAGAGAAGAGATGAAAAGAGGAGGAGAGGAGAGGTCAGTAGAGAAGGACATGGGAGAAGAGAGAGAAGAGATGGAAAGAGGAGGTGAGGAGAGGAGGAGAGGAGAGGAGAGGAGGTGAGGGCATTAGAGGGACACAGGGGAGAGCAGAGGAATGGAGAGATGTGGAGAGGGGAGCGGAGGAGAGGACAGATGCTGCTGTCAGATGTATGTGTTACTAAAGCCGAGCTGACAGGATTCGTCGGGACGTTTCACCAGCAGTGAATCACCTGAGCCCGGCTCCCAGTCAGCTGGAGAAGCAGCCGAGGCGAACACACTGTCCGTAAAGTCTGGCCACTGCGGCTTTCACCGGCGGCCATGTTGGCTCCACAATTCACCTATACTATCCCTTATGAAAAAGTCACATGTGAAAACCCACGTGAATTCAAAGCACATGTGTTTTTTGGACACATTGGTTTTCGTAAGTGAACAATCTTTTCACTTATTCTGACATCATATGTCATCATCATATGTCAGACTCCCAGACTGTGTACAAAGGTTTTTTTCAATGCAGGAGTGCAAATATGATTTGAGAGATGTTTGTAAGTTTAGCGTACAAAAAGCTAAAAAAAAAAAAAAGAGATTAAAAGGAGATGTATTTCTATTGTTGGGGTTAAATTATGGAACAATGCTAATATAAATGTAAGAACTCGCTTTTGGTTTTCAAAAGAATGGTTTATAAAGCTGTTTTTGAGGGTTAAAAGTGTGAGTGATTTTTTATTTTATTATTATTTTTTATTTCTGGAGGGTAGCTTAAATTGATAAGAATGTATGATAGGCATATATAAGCACTATGCTTCTGCCTGTGCCTTTTCAGTCATGATTTAATACATAGATTTTTGATTTTGTTTATACTGTCTAGACTGCTTATACTTATTGTATATTAGATTGTATATTGTATACTGTTTATACTTATTGTATTATGTGTGATGACTGAATAAAATACTACTACTACTACTATATGTGACAGTGTTTACTTCAGACTTCAATAATATGTGTAAAGCCAGTTTTTTCACATTTTCACCAGCCATTACATGTGACAATATTTGTTACACATAAAATGAAAATTTAAATTCACATGCAAAGAGACAAATGCCATTTTCACATGAGAAATTTCACATTCAAATATGAAAACTAACATCTGTCCCAAAAGCACATGTGCATTGAATTCACATGTGGGTGTTCACATGTGACTTTTAGTAAGGGATGGCAACAGGCAGGGAAACTGAGATTCTAGACTCGAATTATAGTAGATTCTATAAACCAGATTGAGATTCTACCTGGTGGTGGAGGTGCCGCAAAACGTAAGCGGTAAAACTGACCCGGCAACTCATGATTATTAATAAGAAAACATTCTACTGTGACGGTATGAGCCCATAATGTCACGCTATAATCCTGCCACCCAGGTTTATGAATAAAACGCTATAGCTTCAGAAATATCTGAAGCAGCTACATGTAGTTTTGTATATTTGCAAAGCATTTTAAATGGTTTGGTTTTGTAGCGGAAAAAATAAGCTTCACCCTTGTGGGTCAAAATGAATGAGCAAAGGTTCAAGAGTCTTCTGTGAGGTCCTTTATTCATGCATGCATGGTTCAGTTCAGTGTTCCAAACGGGTAACAGAGAAGTGACAAAGAAAGAGTGGAGAGGATTCACTTATATAGATTAGAGTAAACAAAATTGTAAATCTTGACACAGAGCCAAACCCACAAATTCCGATTTCTTGAGACAAAGCCAACCAACTTAACCTAATATGGAAACATGTATGGATAGCATAAACTATTGTCTACCTATGAGAACACTCAAAACCACGCATAACCATATATATATATATATGGTTATATATATATGATGCATATATATATATATGCACACATACATGCATTGAATACATCATCATGGTATGTGGGGAAAAAAAAACTCTCTACTCTGCAGGACAAAGGAAACAAAGGACAGAGTATGTTATTAATTAAAAAAAGACACAGTATTAATTTTATTTCTTACAGTTTGGACTCAGAAGAAGTATTTTCTATACATGTGGGACAAAGTCAGTCATTGGTTAACTAGTTGAACAAGTAGATAGATAGATAGATTATACACTAATCATGTAACTAAATGACCTATTGCAAAACAAATGGATTTCAGTCCCAGTAGAGGAGCTTGAACACCAAAAACCTTAAAATGCAATCCGTTTTTTTGCTTGACCCCGACATTTTGGACAGTGTGATGGATGTCTGAGCTGTGAACAGATCCTGATGGACTGCTGCATAATGGCCTGGTTTCAGCTTCGCTCGATGAAAAGTCAGTACTTGGAAATGAGCGGAAGAAAGCACAACAATACTGGAGAGGTCCAAGGCGGTACAACTCAACTCCACAACAAAGAGGAGGTTGCCACACATTTCCGATGCCAAAGGTAATTTAATGAAATATTACAAAAGCCAACTTTAAGACAGAAAAAAATCTTTGATCTTTGTCTAGTTTATTAAGGACGGTCCTTTTCATGCAGACTCTAGCAATCAATATCAAGTGATTAATAATCTCAATTTTCACAACAATAACACAAGGGGGTGTATTTCCAGATATTGGAAATGGAGATATTGGAGCCTTTGCATTATTGGTGTGAAAGTTCAGAAAACTGATACTGGGACGTGACATTAATTAACTTCAGGTGCTGCAAAGTTGCGTGAATACAGCATATAAGGTAAACCCCCGTGTTCACACTTTCCCAAAGAGCCCATTAAGACTTCACACACTTGACCAGGCCCGCACACCTAACACATTAGACGTGACAAGTGAACGCCTGAGCAACGGCAATCGATGGACTCCTAAACTTTGGATTCGGTACAGCATACTAAATGAGAAAAATAAATTTCCCCACACTGTGCGCGGGATGGAGTGCTGCAGTAAGCTGTTTTAGGACAGCGCTCACTCTGACCTATCCACATAAAGTCCAGAGGCAGACATAAATAACGGGCCGGCGTGTTGGAGAGGACTGCTATTGATTACTCAGGGAGGCTGGATGACACTGGAGCCTGGCTCTGTTTGGATATCTATTAACTGGGACAGACTGTACGCAGCATGTCGGCACATTCAGAGGAACACACTCAGGCAAGGACAAGGACACATACATGTCCATGTGCTATGTCTTTTTATTATCATGTATTAGTATTTAGCCATTTCCCCTTATGTGGATAGAATAAGGTTTGACCGATATGGGTTTTTGAAGGTAGATACCAAAACCAATATTAGAAAAAAAAGGAAATAAAGGAAATGACTGGTTGCTCTATATTGTCAAACTAGGATCAAAAATGTATCGGGTGCTCTTGAAAACGGGGAAAAAAGAGTGCTACAAACAAAAGGACAATCCAGGCACTCCAAATATAAAAATATAACCACGAGGAAGGAAATAGGCTATTTAAAAAGCCTTTATTGTAGTGGCTAAATCATTAGAAAAGCTTTTTAATGATTTAGCCACTACAATAAAGGCTTTTTAAATATTTCCTTCCTCGTGGTTATATATTTATGTTTGGAGTGCCTGGATTGTCCTTTTGTTTGTACCAAAACCAATATATTTGGATTGAAGGTGCCAATAGCTGATATTTTGTTCCAACATTTAACATTTTTAAATTTGGCTTGAGTTTCAAGCAAAGTATTCAGTGTTTTCCTCAAAACTGTGTCCTTGCAGGCTGGAAAAGACAAACAGCATTTAGACCATATGGGACACTAAAACTCTACATTGAAACCCAGACTAATACAATTCTTTGTGGTTAGCAGCTCTATGACAGTGAAACTCTTAGCACACACACTGATAGGCTACATCTGATTTTGTGATTTAGTGTCTAGATAATGCCAGCTTGTTAGCTAGCTAACCATAGTATCTGGTCAGCTAACATCACTGTCTTGTTGTTAACACATCTGATTAGCACACTAGCTAACCTACAGTATCTAGTAGCAGCTAGCGTTAGCATGTTCACATTAACATCAGTGTGTTTGCTGGCTAGTTAGCTAGCTAACAGGTTGTTCAGGTTAACTGAGCTGACTCTTCTCAAGCTACAACTCTTCATGTTTTGGAGTAGAGACTAGGGCTAAAGACAAGACAGTTTACTGTGTCACAGTAACCTACATTTGGAAACAAATCCACCTTATCACACTATTCACTTTTACTGAGAACGTTACTGAATGGATCTACAGCCACACCACAACAAGCTGACTGCTCTCTGTTTCCAGCCTGGTTCATAGAGATTTAGACTTTATTTGCGCAAAGCTAATTCTCCAAAGGGCAGCCATGATGGGGCCATGATGGGACCATGATGGGGACGTGGTTGCTGGGATATTTGTGAAGCGACTGCAAAGCCTCTATTATTTTCTCTTCCACCCCCAGCCAGTATTACCCACCATTTTCTTGTCACGGCTACCCAGAATCCCCCAGGAGAACGCTTACTTATATCGTTCCAGCAAGCAGCGAGCAGAGTCAGGTAGGCACAAGGTCTTTAATGAACTGTGTGTGTGTATGTATGGTTGCATGTGTGTATGAATGTGCACACAAATACACACACATCACATACACACACTCAAGCCCCTATCGTATGCATTTCATCCTACACACACAGGCACAAAACGCACACACACATGCACCTTCCCCTACAGACATGCATGTATGCGGACACTCTCCACTCACGTGTAAACAAACACACACACACACACACACACACACACATACACAAACACAAACACACACTCTCTCGGGGGATGCAGGAATGTCTTAGAAATGTCTTTGTGACTGAAGCCCCAGAGAGTCCGGTGTCAGCTCTGGGGTGACCAGGTTATTCCTGGCTTGTTCTATATACAGTTTCACATCACATGTAATATTCAGTCTTCTAGCCTTCACGTATACAGGTACACTCTCCCCTGTGTGGACCCTATAGATGATACAAGAGGCCTTTGTTTTTGACCTGGGAATTAATAAGGGGGTGTGATTCAATTGAAGCATCTTGAGCAAAAAATACAGATACTATATCTCAAATCTGCTGTGTAAAACACTGAATACATATGAAAAAGCCCTTGTTTGTTGTTTTGGTGTGATTTGTAATTTGACAGACACAAAATGTAAGACAACTAGAGGGGAGGGTCCTGTCATAAACAAATGAAATGTAAAGTAAGCATTAAAGGGGCAGTGTCTAGAAATCCCAATGGTCAGGGAGTTTTTGTTCCAAACCAGAGTACAGCTGCATGGCCAAGTAATCATGGAGTCACTGGTATTGATCAATAACCCGATCAGCCCCTGCAGAGGCTGTAAATTATGGTCTTTCTCTGCCTTGGGGGCAGTAAAAACCTTCCTTACTGCCCCTTGAACAAAAGATTAGCGTATGAAAACTGACCACAAGCAGCTTTGAGAGCAACACACCAGGCCCATAAACCAGTCTGGTTAGTATAGCGCAACAGTTAAAAACTAGCAACTGTAAACATAAAGAGCAAACCTCAGCAAAACTCAAAAAAGGTTTTTTAGCCGATCAAGGAGACAGAATTTCTACTTTCTTCTGGCTCAGGTCTTATTCAGGTTAAGCTGTTCCCATGAATCAACCAGTTAACAGAATATTTCCCCTCCCTTCTATGATTGAGCAATAACAGCTTGATTCTAATACAGGGGAAAGAAATGATGATCCCAATAGAAATAGCGATTGTAAGTACTGCTTGCTGCCATGTTTATTTGTTGACATCAAAATGTACCCATAATGCTGTGTGAGGCTGAGTTTGAGATAGTGTAAACCAAAAGTGAAAGGATTCAGATACACAGTGTTTCCATGCCTCAGTAACCTGTAACCTGTTTATTATTGGATTAAACCAGTCATCTTAATTGGTTTTCTCATAATCAGAGTCTGAGTTTAACCAGGTTATACTAACCCGGCTTTGATGTTTACACGCATCGACCTAGGGCTGCAACTAACGATTATTTTCATTGTCGATTAATCTGTCGATTATTTTCTCGATTAATCGATTAGTTGTTTGGTCTATAAAATGTCAGAAAATGGTGAAAAATGTGGATCAGTGTTTCCCAAAGCCCAAGATGACGTCCTCAAATGTCTTGTTTTGTCCACAACCCAAAGATATTCAGTTTACTGTCATAGAGGAGTAAAGAAACCAGAAAATATTCACATTTAACAAGCTGGAATCAGAGAATTTTGACTTATTTTTCTTAAAAAATTACTCAAACCGATTAATCGGTTATCAAAATAGTTGGCGATTAATTTAATAGTTGACAATCGATTAATTGTTGCAAAACCAGGTTACTTCAGTTAAAAACAGAAATCTCCACGCATGTAAACATGGCAGCTGATGGGTTAGGACTCTTTTAAACCTCCAATGGTCCTTAAAGAAGATTTTGTTGTGTTATTAAATCAACTTTCTTTGTGAAATAGAGTTCTGTCATGAAATATGTGTGTGGAATGCTTACTAATGGGAACTGTCATGTTTTTTATAGAACTATGTCTGAGGGTTCTGAATGGATCTATTCAGTTTTGATATTATCTCCGAAAAAAGTAACACCTTACTGACATCTTTTACTGCGAAGAAGGAACTGTGATTTCTCAATGTAAATATGGAAACTTTATCTGTGATAGTGTGTGATACTGTGATAGTGTTTAGATACTCTGAGGGCCACGGTTTGCCTCTCCTTATAGGTGTCATGTGATCACTCAGAGAGTATATATAATGAGTGTAATTGATGCCACCTGTGACACTGATGAAGCCCTGCATGCATGGCTGAATGACAAATGTGTGAATTAATTAAGTGAAACTGATATATATATGAGTGCGGATCTGTGATTCTTCTATATTGCAGGACTATATTGCATTAATCTGGAACATGGAAAATGCCTTATGCGTTATCGGCTCTCCCTCCTTGAATAAAGAAAATGCCAAATGTCCATGCAGTGTTACAGTAAGATGTGAAAACCATGCTGTTAAAGAGGGAACAAGATCATTTCATACAATACTGTGACATTTTTTTTGTTATCAACATTTTATTGTTTGATATGGGTAACAACAGCATACACAACAAATACACAACAATTAACCCCCACCCCTGGTGGCAACCCATCCACATTACAATTGGCTTTAGTAAATCAGAATATGTGCATAACAATAATCGTACAGGGTCTATGACCTAGTGCGTGTGCACAGAAGATCTTTCACTTTGTCAGTAAAGGAAGCCCAGGCACTGATGGTTGATTGCTTGGCATTATGCATTCTTGCTACTGACATCTCCATATATGCCATATCCAATAAAGATTGTAGCCAATGATTCTGGGAGAGAGAATGAGGAGGCTGCCAGCGAAGGGCTAACATTTTTTTTTGCCGCTGTCAGACCAACAAAAAGTGCAAGTGTCTGATGAAATGAGAGATCTAAAGAGGAGCTACCATTCAATAGGAGCAGCTTTGGACAATATGGCACTTCAATATCAAGTAGGTCAGATAAGGTTGTAGATACCATTTTCCAGAAATACACTACCCCAGGACCAATACTGTGACATTTAATTACAAACAAATCCACAATGCTACAAAGAAATCTGGACCTGTGCTGGAATCAGGCAAAAGAAAGATGCCAGTTTTCAACCGAGCTCCCTAGCCAGAAGGTTAAAAAGGCAGAACATGCAATATGCAATGTGCTGAACTTGGTTTAAAACAAAGTGAATGGTTTGTTGGTCGGACGCTCCAGCTGGCTGCCATGCTGCAGCACAGCTGCAGAGAGGTTGTTTAGCCCCAACAAAACCATTTCTGACAGGTTAAATTGTGAGAGGGTTTGTCTGCCTGGCCGCACAAGCATTTATTGAGTGTGGAATGAGTTCCTGCACAGGCTGGTGTGTGTGTATCTGTGCGTGTGTGTGTGTGTGTGTGTGTGTGTGTGTGCATGAAGGCGCAGAGTCAGTGTGTAGCTGTGTGTTAGTGTGTGCGTTTATGTGTGCATGTGCGGTGTGTGTTTGTGTGTGGAGAGTTAGTGTTTGCCTGTGTTAGTATGTGTGCGTGTGTGTGTGTGTGTGTGTGGTGTGTGTGTGTGTGTATGTGTGTGTGTGACCTCTGGTCGTAGATTAAGGTCACGGCCGGCTCCAGCGCTCACAACATGAGTAATGTTTTAATGTGAACTTATTAGGCCCTCTGTGCTTTTATGGACAGTCTGAGGCTGGAGATGGAGCGGTCGTTTTTCAGCTGGAATGACTTGACCCTGGAGTTGAATTAGCTTTTCTGCCTGGTCAGTCTTTAATCTCCAACTGACAAAACGACTGAAAAATCACTGGGATTACAGGGAAATACTCAAAATAACCACAGAGTAAAGAAATGACTGTAGAGAAATAGTTTTTAGTAGTATAGTGTTTTTATTACAATGAATAGTTAACAGTTGACTATTCATGTAAATAGGTAGCATGTGCTTATGAAAAAGTGTATGTAGTTAATGTAGTCAATACACCAATATTTTTTAGTTTATTTAATTCATTGGTAACACTTTACAATAAGGGTCACTAAATTGAGGGTTAGTTAATGCTTAATAAGGGGTTTTTAATGCTTAATAAGCATTAACTAACCCATAATTAACAGTTAACTAATGTGCAATTTGCTAATGGTGTTCATGTTAACTAAGGTATTAATTTATACATTATTTAATAGTTTATAAAGATGATTATTTAATAATGTATAAATTAATACCTTAGTTAACATGAACACCATTAGTAAATAATTACCAGACACATTAGTTAACTGTTAATTAAGGGTTAGTTAATGCTTATTAAGCATTAATGCTTATTAAGCATTAACTAACCCTTAACTTAGTGACCCTTATTGTAAAGTGTTACCAATTCATTTTATTATTTTATTTTACTCGTTATGTATTTGTTGTATTTTATTGATGCAAATTGCTTTATTATCATTCCTGTTGACTGTCTTGTTTAGGTGAGATCCCTTCACGAGCCTCTAGGTGTTGTTGTTTTTTTTTTTTATCTCACCCACACAGTTTTCTCCATGTGTGTTTTCTGTCTTGTAGAATGACTGTTTCACTGTGCAAATAAATAAATACAAACCATGCCTGAGATAAGGGGGAAAACATGCCTTAAGGGAAAAACCATGCATTAATTGAACAAGGACAAACACAGTGTGATAGATGCAGAGTTCAGCAGTGTGACAGAGAGGAGGCCAGTGACTGATCCTGGTTCAGTGTGTGCCATGCCTCCTAACGGCCACTAGGGGGCAGACAGGCTAACAGTGAGTGAATGTATGGATGAATGCATGAATGAATACATGTGTGAGTTACTTTCCGGATCCATGCTTCACATAAAAAAAAAAATGTATGAGATGAGGAGAAAACCATGCATTATAGGGAAAACATGCAAAAGGTAAGAGGAAAGCCATGCACTAAGGGCAAAAAACATGCATGAGATGAAGTGGAAACCATGCATTAAGGGGAAATCTGGCAAAAGATAAGGAGAAAGCCATGTAATAACGTGAAAAGCACACATGAGTGAAATGGACAGCCTCTCTCCTATTAACGGTTTAAATTATTCAAACCAAAAAAAATGCAAAGATTGAATTCCCAATCTTAAAATGGCAGCTCATATACTGTGGAGTGTTGCCTCAAAGATTGTGCGCATGTAATGTGATTAAACCTTTCTCCCCGACATGGACGTACAGTGCGGCAGTTTATTTGCAGTTGGAAGGAGCTCAGTTCCTTATCTATTGATTGCAGATGCTGCTTTGAGTCTGATGACAAACTGTTTGCCCGAGGAAGTTGTGGAGTTACAGACAAAACAAAGTGAGCAGAGATAGATCACACCGACTGTACAGCAGACGGCACGGTGACTGTGCATTTTCATGTGATGGCTGTGATGTTGCCGCCGGCAGCCTCGAGCACTTTCATTTGTCTTTTTTAAGCTTTTCAGGAGGGAACCAAATGAGAAATCAGGTTTTACCCCGAGACCGGGCGGAAGACATTTAGCTTCGCCCCGGGCCGCGGCTTCATGAGAACATATTATTACTTTTATCATCTGGAGAGCCATCAGAAACAATCCATGCCCACTCTTAGCTTTGATTTTTACAGATAAAGCCACTGCAGAAGTAACAGTTTTTACTGCAGTCTGCCTCCAACCTCAAGGCAAAGTGTTTGGAAAATTTGGAAAAGTGAGAGATCTGTTTATCTCACGATACGATTCGATACGCGATATGGGGTTCAGGATTCAATAAAACCACAATATGATGTAATAAATATAAGTTCAGTGACAACAAAGTCTGACTGTGCAGAATTCTGTTTATTTCTGAGCCACAGATCTATCTAGCGATGCCATTGGCTGCTAGAATGTAAACAACAATTTAAAAATGTCATTACAAAGTGACAATAATATAATTTGGATGGAGAGCTTGTGAAACTGTGATGGTCAAGCGTCTCATTTGTGATTACTACAGCAGAATAACATTGAGATAATATTATATATATATTTTCTGACCCACCATATGGATTGTTGTATTGTGATATATTGAATTTCGATATATCATCCCATCCCTACTTTTCAGAAGTTTTGTGTTATGATATATTAGTTAATTAATGCAGGACAGTGACTTTTACAATTGCTACCACTGTAGATTAAAGTTTAGCTTGCAAACAACACACTGCTTTAAAAATGGCAGGCCCAGAGCAAAACTTATAATGGCAGCATAAAATCCAAATGTATAATGAAATAACAATAATGAAAAAAACAACTGAGTTTCCCCAAGAGCGTTCTAGCACCTAAATTATCTTTGTTCCATTAATATATTAACATAATGGAGCAGTGTGCGGATGTCAAGTCTGGTCAACTTCACATAATGAAGTGCTTTAATAGGTTTGTCATGAACTGCTTCACAGGAAACCAAAGGACATAATTACGCATACAAATAAGAGATAATAATAAAGGGAGATGAAGATACAGATAGATTATCATAAATGTGGCCCGAGTGTGTGTGTGTGTTTGCTTCCCTGATACTCTGGATTTATAATTTCTTCTGACAGAAACCATTTGAGAAGCAGCTTTTTGTGTGTTGATGATTAATACAGAAAATTGCAAAACTTCTATTTCTATGTGAAACACCCACCCACCCACACACACACACACACACACACACACACACACACACACACACACACACACACACATACACACACACACATAGGAGCATTGACGGGAGAGTTCAGACCAAATCACCGTTTTCTTTTTCTATTTTTTTCCCCTCCCTTTTGTGTTTCAGCCATTTTGTTCGTGCCGGATGCTTCTTCTTGCAGCTCGCTCTTTCAGCAGACGCAGCCTGAACCTCGTCACCTCGGGCTTTCACCACCTACTAACTAAAGCAGAGTATCCATACGGCAGAGTTAATAGGGATCAGATGAACTCTCCTCTCGCTCCTCTCTCCGCCTCCCGACCGACGCTCAGCCTGCTGCAAATAAACTTTAGAGAACAAACGAGGACAAAAAAACCATCACATTTACATTTTACATTTTAGGCATTTTACGGAGCCCGGAGTGGCCATTCCAAAAAAAAGTTATATAGAGTCCACAATTTACTGTAACGTGCGCACGTTTTAGTCCATTCGTACTTAAAAGGAACCTTTTAGGTATTGCAGATAGGCCTAGTAAGGATTTGGTATGTTAATATCCAATGTCTGTTTACACTGAATAGGCAAATCCCCCAAATATTGCAACATATTTAGCCACTTAACCTTCAGGCCATGAAAACACAATCAGGTGCTGCAACACACCCAGGACAGGCCACATTTAAACATAATCACCAATATGTGCTCTGACTCTTTATAAGCTCCTGAAGAGCGCATGTATAATATATCGAGAGCACCATATCACTATTTCGAGGGCACGTTTTGGCAATTTGTGCACGTAAAGAGGAAATCGAGGGAACGAATCTCGTGTGCACAAAAAAAGAAAACAAGAGCTCAAATTGCGACATACATAATTTTTCTCCCGATGGCCACTCCCGGGCTCCGTAGTTCTCAGCCATCGAGGCCTGAGGTTTCTGCAGGTTTTCATCCCAAGCGAACACTTCACTGATGAGCTCCTCCTCTCTGGTCGAAGGTGTGTTAATCGATAAAATTGGAGCAATCAACTACAGTGACAGATACACTCGCTCCAGCTACAGATAACACCGCTGTACTGTTTGTCCATGTTGGGAGAAAAGAGCTTTAATGATGTTACAAACACCTCCATTTGTTGGTATCCTCTTAACCTTGTAGATTATATGTACACTGATGATTTGTCAAATTTGAGAAGACAATATTCGCAATTTGTAATTAAAATTGCAATTAGAGAGAAGCTGTTCTCATGCTCTTATACATGATGTTCCCCTTGATGCATACTTTTGTCCTTACTGCATGCTTTCCCCCTTATCTTATTCATGGTTTTCCCCTTATCTCATGTTTGGTTTTCACTTAATCCACGTCTTCTCTCTTATCAAGAGCCATTAATATTGCGGTACATGTTCAAGCATCTATGTCCTCTGCAGTTACTGAGATCTTACAACATTCTCAATTAGCGTGTCTACTCATTTGTAAGTACTTAATTAAAAACCTGTTGATTAAATGAAAACAATTAGTGAAAGCATCTATCAATTAAAATGATACTAATAATAATAATTCAACCATACTATGGGCTCACATTCTGAGTCCATGTTCTGAGTGTTTCATGGTGTCTTTTGCATTTTTATTTGGTATTTTTCCTATAGACCCATTTGCTGTACAAACTAAACCTCCCACATCCATTAGCTTTTCTATTGTTAAAGAAATGGAAAAACACTATTTATACAAATGTATTGAAACGTCCTTGATTATAGATGCTAATTGATTCACGTGACAATTAAACTACACATGACTCATTAAACCCACCACATGCTGTATCTGTGCACATTCTGAACAGGAATTCACTCTCTCTCTCTCTCTTCTTCGGTGGTTTCACGGATCTCAGCGGCGCCGACGACCTGCGCTCCTTCGGGGGATTCAGATTAGCGAGTCGAAAACAGAATCGAGAGGAGAATTAGTGAAGATTAATGTAATAAAAGCACCTTTCTCTTTGGTTTTCCTCCACCCCTCCTCCGCCCGCCCCAGCCTCACAAAACACGCGGGGCAGTCCAGCCAGCAAACTGCACCCGGAGCCTGGCCAAGCGGGAGCGTTGTGCCTGCATTGCAGAGGCTGTCCGGACACAGATTGATTTGTAGCTATCGAGACAACACTGATACGTTACCGAGACCACAGACGTCAGCAATCGCCTTCCGATTTTTAAGTGGGAGGCTGGAGTGTAGAGGGAGAGAGACACAGAGAAACAGAGAGAGAGAGAGAGATAGAGAGAGAGAGAAAGACAAGAGGTGAGGAGAGAATATTTCAGGAGCGCTCTGCTACTGGAATACCTTCAACCTTGCCTTGTCTTCTTGCTATTTTCTACCCGGCATACTAAAGCAGACTCTGCATCACATCTATTATCACAGTACCATTCTTCATGGCATTTGAGAAATGAGTCTGCGAAAAGATGGCACTCAATGTGAATATTAACCAGGCAAATGGCTGGAAAAAAAAGAAAGAAAAGAAAACAGTGTCGTGTGTGTTTGGTGTTGCATCATGCTGTTATCAATGCATAAGTTTCTGTGTCTTATTGTAAGCAGAACAAGGACGAAGCAAACTGTTTTTGAAGGCTTATATTTGGCTGTAGGAGCCGCGCGAGGCTACTGAATGCAATCAGCGGTAAAAGCTTTGTTTTCAAGGTAATGAACCCTCCTCGGGGTATGTGTGATTTATGCTCCCTATTCAAACCACTTTGAATCACCCAGAACTGCCTCTGATTCAGTGCTGACCTTAAAATACCTTTTCTGCTCCTCCATAGTTACCGACAGAAGGATACTGTAGCCTCATGGAGCACTTCTGCAAAGAAAATAAAACCCCTAATATATCCCCAGCTCAAATCTCTCGAATCATAAATAATGCTTTGAGACAAGTGGACACATTCAGAAAATAAAAGAGAATTGCTTTTCGCTCAAAAGGACAAGCTTCTTTTTTTTTCAGTGTTTGTTTCTATCAAACGGAGCGATGCGGCTTCTGTTATCAGCCGAGGAAAAGGTGGACAGATTACTGACTGCGCTGTATCATGTAATACAGAAAAATGTAATGCTCCGATTTGACAAAGTTCATTTTCCACGCAAGGGGGGGAAACAAGCCATGTTTCTGTCCTGGAGTATCTCTGTTTGTATGTGCGACGCTATAAGCCATGAAATCGTATTATTATTACAGAGGCGTTGGATCAACAATGATAAACTCCCCCTCTCATGTCAGCACAGGAGGAAAAAAAACACGGTCACACTTAATATATAACAGCTGTCCTATCTATATTATCTCCATCCTGAACGGGGAAAAAAAGAAATACATTGCCGCAGTTAAAATCAAATCAATTTTGTGACACTCGGGGATTGCAGGGATTTACGTCCCATGACAGACAATATGCATGAATACAGATTATTGGAAGATGAGGTGCAGGTGCTGACTGGAATTACAACATCATCTCTGCTCGGTCTCAACGGCTGCGTGTCTCTGGGTGTATGGAAATAAGAAGTAAAAGAATGAGAAAATAGGAATATGAATATAACATAAATATATCCAGAACAATACCAAACGTCTTTAGTATTGCCGTAATGGTTCTGAGAACATACGAGAAGATGAATTGAAAATGCATTGCATCACACACATAAAGACGGATTTAACAGATTTTTTTTGTCATAAATCTGCTCACGGTAGATGATTATTCAGGACGGGGAATGGCACACTGAACAATTTAACTGATATTATCCTGCTGACTCCTGATGGCACACTGACGTCACGACCTCGCACCATCCAGTGTAGCCTATATTAATACACACTGGAAAAAATAAGAAGATTAAAGATAAAACACAGAAAAAGGATTTGGGTGAAGCCATAGCAGGAGTCAATGCAGTTTCTTACAATTTCGTGAAATTGAGTCAGAGTCTGAAATGAAGACTACCGTATTTCCTGTAATAGTGGCCGGTAGTCAATTAAAAGATAATGTCCGGGGCCGTGGTCGACACGAACAATTAAAGGCCGGCCCCAAATACAGGCCGGGGAAAAAAACAAAGGAGAAAACAACGGTGGACACCGGTAAACTCCTGGTGCCTGTTATATAATGTAACTGTAGTTTGTAGTAACGTACAAGTGCCACAAGATGGCAGTATGACACAAGACGGCTCGGCCGGTGGAAGTCTCTGGAGCGTGCCGTCATCGATTACCGTAATTATTGGTATTGAATTGCAGTAACAAAAAAACGGCTACCTAACGAACCCCAACAGAAGCAGATCAGAAAACAAGGAGGCTTTGTACTAAAATATGAGCAAATATACTTATCAAACAGAGGGAATTAGAAATAAAGGCCTGTCTCTAATATAAGCCTGCTTCCAATAAAGGCCTGGTACCCTCTGCAGTTGAGGTAAATAAAGGCCCGGGCCAATATTAGAGGAAATACGTGGATACGAATTATGTGAAGAGTACGTAAATTAGTTGAAGGCAAATGTTTACACGCATGCACCACCCCGAACTCCACCTGCTATTTCAATGAAGACTACTTAATGTTTCTAGTCGTGTCTCCTTCACGTAATCCTTTCATGGTGGGAAAATATATTTCTCTCACTCTTTCCATTTTAAGACATTGCGCTCATTTTTTCACAAAATGTCAGGAGGTCAGGCTGAGTCTGTGTGGGCTGAGCTGTTATGTTAGCTAGGCTAGTAAGCTAACATTCACTGTAGGACCAGGGTTCCCAAAGCTTTTTATTTCAAGATAAACATTCCACCTCACCTCACTGTAAACTCGGCCCTCATTAGCCCCCTTTCCACTGAGGGCCAAACCTGGTGCTTGAACTTAGTTCCAGAGTTCCTGGGGCCAGATTCACAAAACCCTCTTAAGAAAAAAATCTTGTCAAGTGCCATTTTTTCTTTAGTCTTAAGAAAAAAATAGGGAAAAATGCTATTCTCAAAAACAGTTCTTATATATTTTCTTAACTTTCTTCTTATGTTTCTTCCTAAGAAAAAAACTTAAGAATAAATGGTATTCTTGAAGTGAAAGTTCTCAAAAAAAATTTTCTTAACTTTAAGACGGCCCTTCACCTGTCTTAAAACTCCTACAGTGAAAAGGTAAGCCTCTAATATCATATATTTAAACACATTTTAGACAAGTAGGTTATAGTTCAAAGTCTTCATAGGTTCCCCTACACCTAACATTAAGATGAACATTTATTGTAAAGCTTTATTTGGTGTAGGGCCAGGTAGGCCTCTGTCTCATGTCTGTTGAAAATAAGCTGCAAATTTTACAGTTACCAACAGCAACCAATGTTTAAATCTTTGCTCTAGTCGCCCTAAATAGGTTTTTCCCCAATTGTTTTGTAGATGGAAGCACTTTGGGTTGTCTCCTAGCCTCCTAGCCTTGTCTCCTAGCCTTCTAGCCTTGTCTCCTAGCCTCAATGGCAGTAAGCCTAAAGTTTATTAACCAGAATTAATTCAGGCCCTATTTTGAGAAGTTCTTAAGTAGGAAAATTAAAGAAATTCGTAAGAAATTAGACTGTTACTAAGAAAATATTGAGGAATTGCACTTAAGAGCCTTCTTAAGAACTTCCTAAAATGTCCTCCTATGTCATTATCATCATTATCATCTATCTTAAGAACACATTGGTGAATCCGGCCCCTGTCCCCTTTCCACTGGCTTGGCCTGGGCCAAAACAGGGCTAGTCCAGGAACTCAAGCCCCACTACTTGGCCCTTCCAGATCCTAGGGCAAAAGCTGTTAGCCCTGATGCTTATACATCATCACATTCTATATTTTTTCAAATAGGGGGTGTTGCTTAATAACGTCTGTAACTGAGTGCAGCCAATCCTACATTAATGAGCATCTACCTTTTAGAAACTACTATGTTAATTCTTAAATCTGCCTTACTTTCAGCTGCTATCTTAGAAAAAAATATGTGTTGCTACATATAGCAAAATTAGACTGTTAATACTTTTTAGCCTGATACCATATATTAAAACCAACATTGGACTTATTTAGCTGTAAATACCCCAATTACTATCACTTGCTTTCCAAGTTTGACACACACACAGTGGTAAAGGACTAATGTTAAAGGAACAAATGTTAAAGTAAAAAAAAATAACTGCCTTTGCTTACGCAGGCAAGGCAGTTTTTTTTTTTTACTTTAACGCCTTCAGTAGGTGTTTAAATCTGCCCAGCGATGACACTTTGTTTTTTCAAGTGAATGATGTTAGCCTCATCCGGCAACCTTCTTCTTTTTTAAAACTTCCCACAAAGTAATTAAAACTAATGTTAATGATTATACTGTACATTTGACAGCAGCATTGTCTGCCATGTTTGACAAGCAGTTGTGTAAGTTAGTTGTCATGGTTACGCAGGGACCAGGTTGCTCAGTGGAAACACTTTAACAAGTTTAGCCCAGTGCTTAACTTCCAGGCTGGAGTTCCTGGGCCAAAGCTCTTGGGCTTTTGGCCTTCAGTGGAAAGGGGGCTACTGGTTGTTTAGGACTTGTTCAGGACCCTGCGGACGTTGGTTCGTAAATATCCAACATGGCGGCTCATATCAGTATGTTAAAGGACAATTCCAGCAGTGACTGCTCACTGTCATCCTCACTGACGTCTACAGCTCAGAGCTCAGGGATTATTTTTAACATCAGACATCTGTAATGTTAATGGCCAATGGGACAACAGATTTCTGTAATCAATCTCCAGAATTACAGAGATGGGACTGTCTACTCCATTTACGCCAATTTATGACCATTGAAACCCATTTTAAATATTAAAATTAAGGGAATGCCAGAACAAAATGGCTTCTTAGGTTTGAACATCCCTCCATATACATATTCTTTAGCTCAGAATCTGTCCATGACTCAGAATACAGAAAAGTGATCTGAATAACGACACATACATGCACCTGGACTGCTAATTTAAAATCTGTGAACTGCAGACATCTGTAAACCAATATGCATATGGCAATATGCATCATAGTGAGAATTAGTTTTAGGCAGTATAAACCTTTTATTTTCTTATTATCTTATTATTTATTATCTTCAGTATCTTCTTATTCATCATCATCTGTACAATATCTGATTTAAAGATGATTCTTGATACTAATGTGTACATAATGTGTGTATAATGTATGTAATGTGTAATATCTCATGTATATAATGTAACCTGTTACACCAACAACTCCATATTTATTCCCGCATCTTTGCACTCTGCACCATTGCACTATTGTCCTAGTGTTGTTTATATATATATATATATATACATATTTACTTTTTTATATATATATATGCATATTTGCACATAGTAGTTAAATGTTTAGGTTTACCTCTGTTCATCTTGTTGTCCTTGTTTTTAGCTGTACATTTATTCTGTGTAATTTATTGTATTTTTGGTATTTTTTATTTATATCCTTTAGTTCAGTTCACTCTTTGTTCTTCAACTCACACCTCTATTCTCTGCTGCTGCACTGACCAAGATAAATTCATCTTACCATATCTAATAAAATATTCTACTTTGAAGCTACTTAAAGGGAAGCTAAGGGCAAATTAAGTTCATCTGGAGTTCAAACGGTTAAGGTGGCATGAGTGGTGAGTTAAAACAGGTTAAAACTGAGGCTCCGTGATGAGGCCGAGTTGGGAGCAGAGTGCCAGGCTGATCAAATCACCAGTCTCCTGTAAGCATGCAGCCCAAGACGCTGTGCCAGCCAAGTTCACAAATAAACACCAACAAACTCTCCCGACCTCTGTTTATGTTCTCTCCTCAGGCGCTGTATGACTCAAATCCGCTGAAAAAGTGTCCAAAATGTTATTCTGGGCCGCGCTCGGCTCCAGATTTGACACTAACTCACAAGACATTGCGGCGCTCCGCTCAGAGCCGCTCGCACTTCAGCCAGAGTGCTGTCAGCGGGTAAAGTCAAGTAAAAAAAAAAAAAAAAAAAAAGAAAGAAAGACATGAAAAAAGGAGGGAGAGTCAGTCGCCAATTACCAGATTCTGAGTCATAGCTGAGGCATTAATCAAAACTCTGTCAAGGGTCTGCTTCACTATCCACTGGAACAGGCTGGAAGATAGGTAGGTAGGTAGGTAGATAGATAGATAGATAGATAGATAGATAGATAGATAGATAGATAGATAGATAGATAGATAGATAGATAGATAGATAGATAGATGGAGGGATGGATAGATAGATAGATAGATAGATAGATAGATAGATAGATAGATAGATAGATAGATAGATAGATAGATAGATAGATAGATAGATAGATAGATAGATAGATAGATAGATAGATGGAGGGATGGATGGTGCGATAGAGGGCCAGAGAGCGTCAGACAGATTGGGAGTCATGCAGCTGATGAGCAGCCATGACAGATTCAGGGAAACTGTCCTCTTCCACCTAATTAATGTCAGATCTCCAGCTCAGCTCCACCTGCGGCCGCTGGCAGCCGCGCCGCTCGCCAAAAATCCTCTCAGTCTGCAGCCGATGTAGGTCAAATCCTCCATTTGGCGCGCCTCCTTTTCACCGGCGTCATTTTTCACACCATCCCAGCGCGCCAATTAGCCTCTTGTTTGGTAGATCTGAGGCTTTGCGGCTCGGCGCTCGGTGGGGAGAGAGGCGGATGTGCCGCCGTTTACCCCCCCCCCCCAACACCCAATTTGTCTCACTGGTGACTCGGCGGTGAGAAGGTGGAGCAGTTCCTCCAGCCGCCTCTGGGTGGCGCTGCAAGCTCCTGTACTGCAGCTATGATCAGTCGTAGAGCGTAACTACAAATTATACATTTTCCGATATAGAAAATGAGTTTCACTTTGTTTTCTATTGCCCTTTTTTACTGGGAACTGCGCAATACTTTGTTTAGTAGGATAAAAACAGATATTGATTTTGTAAATATGGATGATGCACAAAGATTGAGTTGGCTGTTCGCTTATGAAACATTTAGATTAGCTAGTTACCTGGAGAAAGCCTGGGAGATGAGAGAAAAAGCTCTTTATCAAGATAAACTGTTTGTAGCAGTTCTTTTCAGTGTATTGTTCATTTGAAACCTATCATTTCAAAGATGTGATTTGAAAGAATATAGTAGTACTTTATAATGCAGTAAATTATTTTATTTATTTTTTTGCTCTTATATGTATCACCAGAAGATGTATGTTTTGTAAAATGGTGGTGTCCTGTAATCCCATGTGGGATGGGTTTGGCATGACACAGAAATAAAAATAAGCTAATTAACTAACTAACTAATTAACTAACTAACTAACTATACAACAGGTAGTTTCAGCCAAGCAATCTGAATGATTGAAGACACATTTCAAGCACTCTAAAGCTGATGATACACAGGCAAATTTTTAGGACAAATTTGGGGCAAAATTTGCCAGCAATGGGCAATGACTGACAAATTTGACAGTTGGAGGAGTGAAAACGGATGAAATAACAAGCTGCTGCCATCACTGTCATCTCGGCCTCCTCTTTCCAACTTTGTAGGAATGTAATAATTGAACTGTTTTGTGTATTACAGTCTCCTGTTTGGCTCTGGCCAACAGCTAGCTAGCTTTGTAGATTAAATGTTATATAAAAATAATCACAGCTATTATTTCCTAGCTGTTAACTATTTAGCAGCAGTTGGACCATTTCTAAAATATTTTGGGCTGAGGACAGGTCACCTGACCAATTTTCTTGTCTCTGATTGGTTGATGTTGAAACCTTGCCAGCAAAGCTTGCTCTTCAATCAAGCTTGGCTCGATTTCAGAGTGTTGCCTCAGATCTAGTGTGAATGAGGTCATTGCAACAGAAAAAGTAAAAGGGAAAAAAGTTAAATAGAATATAAGCACATAAATACAATATGAAATAAACAATAAAAGTAAGAGATTTGTGCATTTAAGCAGTTTGGTGCCAAGAAAAACAGGAAATAGTGAGAAAAAAGTGCAGGAGCTGCTGCAACTGACCGTATAAAAACATGGAGCCTCTTGAAGAGGGTTTTGCCTGGTTTGCTGGTTGTCAGGTTTACCAAAATCAAATTACTGACCTCCCCTGGTAATACTGATGCCGTTCAGAAAGGGCTTAAGGGTGGTAACAAATTTGGCAATATCTTGGGGCAACAGACATTGGCAATGTTCCTAGCAAAAGGCAACAAAGCGAGCCACAGGGTCAAACATGGAGTCAAATACTTTCAGGCAGCAAGATGTTTCAGCCAGAAAATATTTCAAAAAATTTGCCCTATAAATTAACAATATTTGCTGTTTTCTTTTTTTTTTTTACAGATGTGTCTAGCAACTTTTGTGTCAATTGGACTTAACAGTGTAGGAGTTTGGGCCTTTTAAAATTAGAAAGTTTTTTTTCACCAGACTGCAGCGCCAGGATGCATATCATGAGTTTAAATCTTTGGCCTTTAATTGCAGCGCCCTCATTGGCCAATCAGTGTCATTTTTAAACCCTGGAAGACAGTGTGAAGATGCATCACCCCTCCCAAGTTTTGTAATTAGCAAGCTTACTCTTTTATGAAAATGTGACTTTTATATTTCTGTCCATTACAGGCCACCGTAAACTGCCACAGAACCTGTCGATGTTGTTGCGATATCTTGGTCGCCGATAGAGGTCGACAAAAATTACTTCTTGCCCCTTTAAAAAAGAGATAGCGCATAACTAAGTGTCCCGCTGCCCAGTGTGGAGGAGCAGTATATCACCCTGCTGTAGCTCTACTAGCCTAATATCATATGAGACGCGCTGACCTCCATTTTGCTTGAGTAACAGATCGCACGAAGCCTACAGCACATAACTGTAGCTCATAATGAAGTGTCCTGTTGCAGCATGTGGAGCCATATTGTCCTACTGGAGGCTCCCGCGGCCTAACCAAGCATGAGATGCGGTTGCAGTCGCCGCTGTTCATTTAGCTGATTTATCTATCAGCTGTCCTCAGGACCCCTCCTCCCCCACTCTATAAATTACCGGCATGGCGAGATTAAAGCCTTTATTATCGCCGGCCAGGTATAGGGGCTCCTGAACAACCTCTCTCAAAGTCAAACGCTCAACACAATGCCCTCTCCCATTAGGATTCTGCGTCCGTTGGTGCAATATAAGAGAATGTTAATCATGTAGCTGTGAACAGTCAAGGGTAATTAAGCGTTTGGTAAGGCGAGGCGCTCCGTGTAAATTACGAGCGGGGATTTTAAGATGCAGGACTTCTTTAGATGCTCTCTCTCTCTCTCTCTCTCTTTCTTTCTCCCCTGCAAAAAAATCTCCATCATAACAAGTCATTGAGTCTATTACTGAGTCCTAAAATCTTTTGATTAATTATGTGACTATTATTCTTCTTGTTTTTATCATAATGTGTATCTTTTAAACTAAAGACTATTGTGATGCTCACGTATTTCAGCTGCCATGTGAGTACTTAATAAACTTAAAATCGTAATGTTCTTAAAATGTATGTATGTAATGTGTAATATCTCATGTATATAATGTAACCTGTAACCAACAACTCGTATTTATTCCAGCATCTTTGCACTCTGCACCGTTGCACTATTGCCCTAGAGTTGTTTACGTTGTACATAGTAGTTAAATGTTTAGGTTTACCTCTGTTCATCTTGTTCTCCTTGTTTTTAGCTGTATATTTATTCTGTGTAAGTACATTGAGAGCAACGAAAAATCAGAGTCAAATTCCTTGTATGTGTACATACTTGGCCAATAAAGCTGATTCTGATTCTGAAATAAGTCCAAAAACCTGCTAGTTGAGTTAGATAATTTCATTTGTTTCCAATGCAAATCAACTTATTTTCAAGAATTTTGTAGAATCAAGTGTCATTTTCTTGATAGCAGTGCAGTGATCTGCCTTATTCTGAGTGATCAGGGACAAGTGGAGTTATCTCTCCTCACTAGCAGAATGTTTCTCTTGGTTTAAGAAAAATAAGATTTGAAGGCTGAATATGAGACTAAATCACTTGTTAAGATGAATGTTTTTTTGTTTTTTTTGCAGTGCCCTACCTCATTTTCTCAGTCTGTTTTTCATTCTGTCTCTCTGAAACACTGGCTGTGTTTAGATGCACAGATAACTCGTTAGAATTAGAGTTAAACGCAGACTCAGACAGTGGTGGAAGAAGTACTCAGATCTTTTACTTAAGTAAAAGTAGAAATACCACAGTATAAAAATACTCTGTTACAAGTAAAAGTCCTGCGTTCAAAATGTTACTTAAGTAAAAGTAAAAAAGTATTAGCATCAAAATGTACTTAAATCAACAAAAGTAAAAGTACTCATTATGCAGAATGGCCCATTTCAGAATAATACAGTATATATTATTGAATTATAATTATTGATGCATTAATGTGTAAGCATCACTTTAATGTTGCAGCTGGAAAAGGTGGGGCTGATTTCCACTCCTTTATATACTGCTGGGTAGCTTAGAGTAATCTATAATAAAACATCACAATTTATTAGTTGATTATATTTTGTATTAATAATCTGAATCTGCAAAGTAACTAGTAACTTAAGTTATCAAATAAAGGTAGTTGAGTAAAAAGTACAATATTTCCCTCTGAAATGTAGTGGAGTAGAAGTATAAAGTAGCATAAAATGGTAATACTCAAGTAAAGTACAGTCGAGTAAATGTACTTAGTTACTTTCCACCTCTGGACTCAGATGATGAGAAACCTGGTTAATACGGCTGGCTTACTGCCATATTGAACTGGTTACTGTGGCATGGAAACATCTTACTGCTTTCACTGTTGGTTTCCGCCATCTGTGCAAACTGGCACAGCATTACGGGTACATTTTTTATGTCAACAAAAACATGGCAATGAGCAATATTTACTATCGCTATTTCTATTGGGATCCCCTGCGTTAGAAGAAACCTTTTGCTCAGTCAGACAGAGAGGGAGAATATTCTGTTAACTGGTTTATTCATGGCAACAGGGAGACTCAGTCACAACGAATCAAAGCTTCATGAAAACAGCTAAACCTGAATAAGACATTAACCGGAGGATGGCAAATAGCCGAGTTGCTGGCACTGTTGATTTTAGGTATATTCCGTTTGAATGTTGTCAATGGTGTGTGTGTGTGTGTGTGTGCGCTTGTGTGTGGGTCAGTCAGTGACGGAGGTTCCTCCCTGACCACAGCTACTCACTATGTTGTTTTTATTACTTTTACACCAGATGTCTGACAGAGAAATCATCCCAGTGTGCTGTGGGAGGATTTTACTCAGCAGTCTGTAAAACCTGCAGTGAAGCTGCCTCACTCTGCCTTACAGGACAGTTCAGCCTTTCCTGCATTCCCTTCCTGTTTTACATCACTCTAGATGGTTTTTCAGCTTTTATCACGCAGTGAGATATTTGCTATTTTTCCTTTAAGTTGTTTTTCAAAGTAAATGTTCTGAAACAAACTCTGTAAATATTACAAGTTACTCTAGAAGAGAGCAGCAATTTAAAGCTGAAACTGTTTAAAATCTATCTTTAATTTCTGTTTTACTGTACAGACTATAGCTGGTGGAAGAGTCTTGCTTGGTTTGCATGTCGGCTTGACTGGGTTGTGACTGACAGGAGGCAGGGCCTAATATAACCACAGAGAATGTAAGCTATTGGTTGAAAGTTTTATTTCCAGAAGGAAAACGCAGGAATTGGACACATAGTGACCCGAAAGCAGTATCCTGACTCTAATCTGTAGATTAGATTAGATGAAAGTTTATTGATCTCTGTGCGCAAATGAGGTCATTGCATCAGCAGAAGTAATAGCAAAAAAGATAAATAGAATATAAGCACATGAATAGAATAGAATATAAACAATATAAGTAAGAGATAGTGTATTCAAGCAGTCTGGTGCCAAGGAAAACTATAAATAGTGGGGAAAAAGTGCAGGAGCTGCTGCAGCTGACAGTATAAAAACATGGAGCCTCTTGAAGAGGGTTTTGCCTGGTTTGCTGGTTGCCAGGTTTGCCTCCAGAAGACTGACTGAATTTACCAGTGAGCAAAATCAAATTACTGACCTCCCCTGGTAATACTGATGCCGTTCAGACAGGGCTTAAGGGTGGTAACAAATTTGGCAATATCTTAGGGCAACAGACATTGGCAATGTTCCTAGCAAAAGGCAACAAAGCGAGCCACAGGGTCAAAAATGGACTCAAATATTTTCAGGCGGCAAGATGTTTCGATGTGAAATTGCCGATGATGATAAAATCTAATTAGTGACCTCCCCTGGTGATACTAATGGCGTCCGGCGAGGGCTTTACTCTCTCACGTTCTCTCCTCCCCTCTCTGCAGTGGCAACAGCAGTGTGTTTTGCAACTGTCCCAGAAGGGGGTTAGAGGAGAGCGATGGCTATTTGTCGGAACAACACACACAAACAGGCGGGAGGGCGGGAAGATGAACTCCTGCAACGTGCGCGGTGGCAAAAGAGGTCGAGAAAACAAAACAAAGAACATCCGCCCTGCAGAGAAACAATGAACAATGGAAGCCGACAAAATCCTGCATTTTCACAATGACTGATGAAGTTAATTAAGGTATCAACGGCTTCGTTAGGGGGAAATACAAATTCATAAATACGCAGCTTCTCCGGCCTTAATGAGCCTGTTTGTTGCAGACTCGTCTCTCTGTGTTTCTCTGTGAAAGCGCTGTGGTACGATACCGCAGGGACAGACGCCTACTTTTTAATGTGTTGTGAGCGTCTGCAGAAGTCAGCGCCGGGGCATTTCTCATCTCCGTCTTCACACTTAACCGAATAATGCGACTCGTGTGGCGGGGAAGGCGAGCTCCGCCCTCAGAAGGGGAAAAGGAGCTGGAGGTAATCAAGCAGCTTTAATGGCAGTTTGCAGCAGGGGAACTCCAGCAATCAACTCAATGCAGACACATTGTCCATCCTCAAGCAGGAGGAAATCAGGTTTTAAATCCCTTAAATGTGTGTGTGTGTGTGTTTTGTTGTATTTCTCTACGAGGATCAAGTGTCCTTACAAGGAGAGAAAGATGAGAAAAATCCAAGGTTAGACATTTTGCTGCTCCTCACTTCTTTAATGGACGAGTTTAGGATTTAGGTTTTGGGTCAAAGTTAAAATTAGGCATGTAGTGGAGAGGGTTGAGGTTAGGGGTTGGGTAAGTATAATATACAGTATATACAGTATACTATATATTCAAAGTATATATACATATCCTTTGAAATGCAAAATGTACATATAATATACACATGTACATATAATATACACATGTACATATATCCAACTGACAGAATAACGCACCAGTGGTTTCCACATGACTATTTCAAAGTACAGGACTTTCTAGAATAGATCAACTTTCTATTAAATTAAATAGGAAATTTCAAATTCAGATTTCGTCCACTTTATTTCAGCCACAGCACAGTGATGACACGCTGTCAGGACAAGAGACTCATCAGCGTCCCGATGGAGGAACCAGAATAAAAGACTGTTACAACTTCCAAAGTAAAACCTTTGAAAAATGTGTTGCACCTTTTTTTATGCTGTGTTATGTTGTCTGGGGTCCGCGGATATGGGGTTCACAATTCAATACGACCACACTATGATGTAATAAATGAAAGTTCAATGACAACAAAGTGTAACTGTGCAGAATTCTGTTTATTTCTGAGACACAAATCTTTCTAGCAATGGCATTGGCTGCTAGAATGTAAACAATTTAAAAACGTCATTACAAAGTGCAAATAATATAATTAATTTTGGAAAACTTTAATATCATGATTCATTTTTCTGCTGTATTGTCACAGTTTTGCATTGCGATATATTGAATTTTGATATATCGTCCCGTCCATACTGCAGACTCATAATGGGACCAGTTCATTTTTCCGATATAGCTGTATGAAATTAAAAGTTTCCTCAGCAAAAAACCACGTCACTTCTCACAAAAATCAAAACACATTCATAGATAAGTAGCACTTAATTAGTTAAATGCAGCCAACTTTCATGTCATGTTGGATTTACCGTAAATACGACCTGCCGCTCACCTCTGCCTCCTAGTGGTGATTACACGTAACCTCAGCTTCTATTTCCTTACCAAGCACCTCTCCATCATCCCTGGTCACTCCAGGCTCACAGGAATATTTGTTCCATCTGTCAGGGTGCTGTGACCTCTGACCCCTGGCCTCCATACTATTCATGTCTTGTAATGTTGGTGATCAAGGAAATTAAGCTTTCTGTTGCACTGGATAAGAGCATCAGCTTAATGCCTTTAATGTAAATATTTTAAAAAAAATAATAATTTATTCATGGATTAAGTCCGGCTTTGCACTGCTAGGGGGGAAAAAACAGTGCAGCACTCCAACACAGCACATCCTTCTGAAAAGGATTCCCCATGGAGTTGAGTAAAAACCAATTTAGCCTCCACTTGATGGATCCTCTGAGGTCCCAGCAGAGGGCCGGACACACGGCATTTATCTCCCATTGGGGACCTATATGAAAGCCCAATAAATTACCTCCTTCTGCATGAATTAGTAAGCATTGTAATCTATATGGAGGACATTAACATACCGAGCCCCCGAGTCCTCCTCCTCTCCAAGTTAAATTTGCAGACGGTATAAGTCAACATCAGTGGGTTAATTTATTCATGAAGGGGCCAGTGGTCTGATGTGGACCACTGGAGGAGGCTGACCAGCAGCAGCCTGACTGGAGTGTAGAAGTGAACAAATACACTCGTGTCTTTCCATGATAGTAACAGTATTCTCTCCAATAGAATGAACTCCCGCACACTGCTACTTGCAATGCGACACCTTTATTGTCGTAAGGTTTCGGTCCAACCGAAGGTCCGGCTAAATTGGTTTTTACTCGATTGGTTTTTACTCAACTCCATGGGGAATCATTTTCAGAAGGATGTGCTGTGTTGGAGTGCTGCACTGTTTTTTCCCCCCTAGCAGTGCAAAGCCGGACTTAATCCATGAATAAATAATTTCTTTTAAATGTTTACATTAAAGGCATTAAGCTGAAGCTCTTATCCAGTGCAACAGAAAGCTCATTTCCGTTACGAAGGTCCGGTTGGACCGAAACGTTACTACAATAAAGGTGTTGCATTGCAAGCAGCAGTGTGCGGGAGTTCATTCTATTGGAAAGTTTACTGAGTTTCTCCGACGCACCTGAACTAACCTTTTTTTGGATGTGCGAGTTTTCCCACTTGCTGAACAGTAACAGTATTCTCAACAGCAGGAGGAGCATTTGCATTCAAAGCAGGTCAGAAGCCCCTAAAGTCTAAATTTACAAATGTATGTCTAGTAGTAGCAAAAGCCACAATAGTAGTACTAGCAGCAGTAGTAGTAACAGTAGCAGTAGCAGTAGTAGCTGTAGTAGTATTAGCTGTAGTACTAGTAGTATTAGTAGTGGTTGTAGTACTGGTAGTAACAGTAGTAGTAGTACTAGTAGTAGCAGAGGTAGTAGTAGTAGTAGTGGTAGTTGTAGTAGCAGTATTAGTAGTTGTAGTAGCAGTAGTAGTAGTTGTAGTAGTGGTAACAGTAGTGGTAGTAGCTGTATATGCAGTAGTATTAGTAGTATTTGTAGTAGTAGCCATTTAACCATTTAACTGACAATCTTCTCCACAGTGACTTACAATGACTGCAACTGGAAAATAAGCTTAAATTAGATCAACATTACAATTAAGGAGGTCAAAGGTCATTTCTGACATGAAGATGATCATGTAAGATAGAGAAGTGCAAGGAAATGAAATAAGATCAGAGGAAAAAAGGTAGAGAGGATTTTCCTTTAACTTTAAGACAAAACTACATGGACGTCATATGTCCATATTTGCAGCTTCTTGTAACTTTCATTCTGTATGTCTTATGTATGTCTATGTATGCCCTATTTGTGTACGTGTGTGTGTGTGTACGTGTGTGTGTTTATTCATTCAAGCACTTTGTACTTTGCTTAAGGAAAGTTCTACAGAAATAAAGTTTGTTATTATTATTAAGAACTTTTTAGAGCAAGTAGAGGAGGAAGATATAGAAGATGATGAATAGAAGATGGTGAAGTGAAGTTTTAATGTAGAGATGATTTTTCAGTTTAACACGGACTCTGCTGTCCTGACTGGAGCGGTGAAGTCGTTCTGTGGAGAATTCTGGGGGACGGCGGGACGGAGCCTCTGGGCGTGTTTACGTGGAACAACACAAACTAGTCATACATATTCATACAGTCAGAACACAACCTCAAGGAGACGGGCTGAGCGTCCTGTAATGGCCGCCGTCATTTACGACGCCATCAGTGTTAACGGATGCTCCGTCCACATTAACGCTCGTCCCCCCGGCGGCTTCGTCCTCTTGTCTCGAGCCGGGCCGTGCGCTGAATCCACACGGGAGTTCTTTGCTATTCTCGACACGTGTGGCGCTCCAGCGGCGAGGTGCAGAGGGCCGGCTCTTCATATTTGGCATTATTGACACGTCTGTGCTGCTGGCGCCGAAGAGAGAGGAGGTGACGCACGTGAATAAACACGGGCCGACGTGTCAGCCGCCTATGATTGACGACCAGCGCCCAGCAGCTGTTGCCATGACTCCTTATACAGCGTCACGTTGAGTGGGAGGGGCAAGAAGAAACCCAAGGTGAGCCAATGAGATCACTTGGCCCGATCTGGTGGAAGTGCATCGCAATAAAAAAAAAAAAAAAACTGCGACACATATAAAACTAGAAATGTACTCGTTAAAAAAGTCCCAGGACATCACTTCTGCGGAGGGCGAGAGGACAATACTCTCGTAAAAAACAAAACAGAAAGAATAAAAAAAATCATGTTCTGGAAGTGAAAAGGCATGAGTGTGCAAAAGGAGGAGGGGGGGAAGGGGGGTTGGGGGATGCGGAGCTGTTTAGCTGTTTACCCGCCACCTTAATGAGAGCGGGCTGCAGTGAATCAGTCCATTAGGACGCTGCAGACGAGGCTTTATCAAGCTGTGTGCCGACTGCGCTCCTTTAAACGTACAAACAGTGACATTAATTAGAAGAGGGGGTCCTGGGATAGACCTGAATGACAGGATTAATAATCCCCTCCTCCTCTGGACCAGCAGGGACAGAAAGGACAGGTCTGTGATGTTACAGGAGTGATGAAACGCTACAGGAATATTTCAAGTTTTCAACAAGCCGGGGCTGGATTCAAAACTTCTGAGGAAAAAGAAAATCGTAAACAAAATAGTAATTGCTGTTTCTTTTCACAACTTTAGTCTTGAGAAAAAAAGTTAAGAAAAGCTGATATTCATCAAAATTATTTTCTTACTGTTCTTCTTATTTTGCTTTCTAAGAAAAAGTTCTCAAATTTAGTCTTACATTTTTCTTAACTTTATGATGTCCTTCCACTAACCCTAACCCTTGTGTTACAAATGTTGCAGTGAAAACATTCACTCATTTAAACACCCGTTTTTGACAATTAAGTTGGTATTCAAAACTACAAATAATTTTACCTAGTGTATGTTACATTTTAAGCTAAACATTTTAAGTTTTAACATGTTAAAGGATAAGGCTGGTGTTTTTTAATGCATTTCTTACCGTCAACAAATTCTATGAAAATAACAAAATCAACAATGCATTTGCTCTACTCCTGTTACTTTCTGACTTCCCACTTACCGTTTTTATCCGTCAACCCGGAAGTCATTGGCTCCAATTGTAAGCTAAAAACCTTTAAATACAAAAACAAAGACATAGTTTACATTTTAAAAATCGCTAACTGTTACCATGAAAAATCAGGCTGTTGTAGTTATTACCAAATCAAATTCAAATGGGAATAAATTCTTCATTACGCCGGGGACTATTTTCTGTGCTACGGAACTACTTTCCTGAGATCGCAAGCGTGTTTACAGCCGGCTTATTAAGTTGAATAATTGCTTGGATTAAAAAACACCAGCGTTATCCTTTAAACTTAGATTGTCACTAATTATATTTGATATGTTTCATGAAGAGAAGCCACAAGGCAGTAAGCAGTCTGGGCCTTTTTCCTGTACTTAGTTACTTATTTAAGTAAACCATAATAAAGCCACCCTAAATAATGGTTCCAAATTGGTACAGTACTATGGGTTGAAAGGAAGGAAGATCTCCTTTTTATACTTGGTCACATCATAGTCTCAAGGTTGGCCCTATTTGAGAAATTCTTAAGTAAGGAGTTCATAAGAGATCAGACTAATCAAGAAAATATTGGGACACTGCACTTAAAAACCCTCCTGAACTTCCTAAAATCTCTTAATAGGTAACCTGTCAGGATCTTAAGAGCTCTTTTGTGACTTCTACTTGTACTTCGCATGTATTTTTAATGTTGATATTATTTTGATTACATTTTTGCTTATTCCCATTATGTTGTTTGCCTGCAACTTCTATGATCTCTCTTGAAAAACATTTTTTTAATCTCAACTAGACTGCTTTGTTAAATAAAGAAAAACAGAAAATAAAAAACATAAAAATAAAAGAAAATTTCCCACTTAGCGTTTAGGAAAAATGCCACTGGCAGCTCATATGATGTCAGTGACTCTTCCTGCTTTTTGCTCCTTGCCTGCAGCCTGCGGTGCTGCGTGGAGGAAGGCCGTTGTCCACAAATATTTGCTTGAACGATTCGTGCTCCGAGGGCGTTTGGAAAATGCTCACGTTTGGAAACTAATGGCAGTCAAGTTAATGGGAGTATTGATTGCTTTTCTATTGAGGAGCCGGCAGCCTCGCAAATTAGATGGTTTAACCATCTCTATTTATCATCCAAGAGGCTTGCATTGTCAGGTGGTGAAGTTTAAACTACACATCACACCAACATACCTTAACACATACAATCTCCCAGAGTCCATCAAGAAACCAATAAGAAGCAGGTTGGGGAATGAATATCGAATCCGACTTGGTTCAGTTCGAATCGATTCCAGATGCTGTGGAGGCTTGGCACTCTTAAAAAGATTGTGTTAAGATATTATTTTTGATTCTTTTTTGAAAAGTAACACAAATGTGTGGTATCACAAACTACGCACATCCTTTGAAATTAACAAATTAACAAATTCCTTTTACTCAACTGGAGGAAACCACCCTGAAACACAAGGGATTATGGGTAGAAGGAGACAGACGCGGTTCCTCATGCTTGGAAAGTCTGGACTGATGCTCATATTCAGCTATTTCTTCATGTGTTCTTCACTGGTATGAACACCACAGAGGAAGAGAAGAGAGATTTGTTTTGAAGCCAATTATAAGCCAACCAAGCTTGTTATTGGACAATTACAGACAGTGCGAACCTAAACTAGCCAAATACAAAAATGCACAAAGTAAACTATTCCACTGTGGTTCAGACCAAAGAAATCTAACTGTAGGCGAGATCGCAGACCTGAGAGTTTGGGTGTAAGTATTGAAAACATGGCTATTGACGATCTACACTCTTAAAAAGGATAATGGATGCGCCATTTTCAACGCAACTGTGTATCTGGTTTGGGCTTAAACACATTTGTGTTATTTTACAGCACATTTGTTCAAACTGTGTGTTGCTGTAACCTGTGTTGTGTTGAAAAGCCTCTTGCAACACCATATACAGTATATTGATGCTACTTTTCAAGACAACATAAGTAAAAAAATAACATATCTTGATAGGAAAAGAGCATACAATGATCTTGACACAATGATTTTAAGAGTGCATAAGCTCCACAGGCAGTCAGTCACTTGATCACAAATCAAACTCTTCAGAAGGAGTAGTGCAGAAAAACGAACTGTTAAACGCAGTCTGATTGAATTGTTGCTTTGGGCTTATCCAGGCTGAATAATTGCCTTTATCCATAGATGGTGCTGTGTGGCTGATAGACTACAGCTGAGGCGGGCAAGCCTCTCAAGATTAATGCTTTAATTATTCTCTGATTAATTTTTACATGGAATTTGGTAATTAGAGTTTGATTAATCTTGAATAAAGCATAGGGGCCGGTTCCTTTGCCATGCATGTTTTTTGATGATTAATCTGAAAGCGGAGCGTTGTTTCGCAGCCGCACACAGTCAATCATCAACAGATTGGGGAAGGTGGTGGTTTGCTTTAATGCTTTCTAAAATTGAGTTGGAGAGCGGTAGGAAAGTAAAATGTATGTATCATATATTCGAGTTAGCATTAATAATTAACACAATTAGAATAAAGAGATACTCTATTGATCCTCGTAGGGAGATTGTCTCCTGCCCCGCCTCCCTACTGGGAGGTCAGAGGTCAGGGCTGCGTCCCGTTTCTCTTCCCTCCGGCTCGTTTCCTCTCCTTCGTCCTCACTGTCTCTCGTCTCCTTCCAGGGAGAAACTCGGAGGAGGCTGAAATGGAGGAGGAGGAGAAGTGAACAGAATCGGGACAGTTGTTTCTTTCTATCGTCATAAAAGTCGATTACAGATGAAGTGACCCAATCACAAACTTCCAGTCACATAGTCGATCACAGGGCTTAATCCTGCCTGGGCTATTTACTTAAAAGTGCAACAGCCTATTGTTTTATTGCACTGTGACAAACTGATTATTAGCTGATTATCAATATGCGTTCTTGTGCGTTCGTGTCCTCTGTGACGTGTTTTACGTAATATCTAACCGCCAAAAAACGACTCCAAATCAAAAGAACGACAGGACGGAGGACGGATAGAAAACTCAGAAGTTTCCTCGCCAACCTCAAAATAGCTGTTTAGCACCGAGCCGCTAAACAGCTGGGAAACTTAAAGAGTAACTTCAGTATTTTTCAACCTGGACCCTATTTTCCCATCTTTTTGTGTGTAAGTGACTAATGGGGACAACAATTTTTTAAATTGGTCCAGTATTGATCCCCGGCTCCTCCAGTCCGCATGTCGAAGTGTCCGTGGGCAAGATACTGAACCCCAAATTGCTCCCGATGGTTGTGCCAGCACCCTGCGTGGTAGCTTGCCGCCATCGGTGTGTGAATGTGTGTGTGAATGGGTGAATGTAGGCATGTTGTGAAGCACTTTGAGTGGTCGGTAGACTAGAAAAGCGCTATATAAATGCAGTCCATTCACCATTTACAACATTATGGAAAGCACCCTACAGTGAAATAAAATGTTTTTCTTTACCTTTCACTTGATCCGGTCTGTGTGTAACCAAGTCTCGGGAGAGTTGAGTTGTTGCAGGAAGTCAACTGTAGAAACGTGAGACCGGATCAAGCGAAAGGTAAAGAAAAACGTTTTATTTCTCTGTAGGGTCCTTTCCATAATGTTGTCAGACACTTATAATAACAATCTGAGCCTGTCAGTGGTAAAAACAAAACAAGCACCTTTAGTGGACGTACATTGACAGTTCGTATTTGCCCCGTTGGATTACATTGCAGCCTGTTTCGCGGCTGCTGGCTGAAGCGATCTCGCTCAGTACTGGACCAATTTAAAAAATTGTTGTCCCCATTAGTCACTTACACACAAAAAGATGGCAAAATAGGGTCCAGGTCGAAAAATACCTCAGTTACCCTTTAACAGCTGTGTGTTCATTAATCAGCGCGCGACGTGAAGCTCACAGTCCATCTGAAACTGTCAGGAAGCTTCTCTGTTCACGTTCATGAGAAGATCGTTCTCCCCAAGACAACTTGGCAAGAACGTTCTCCACAAGGAGACAAATATCAAGTTGCCGTTCTTGGATTTGATAATCAGCTATTATATTAAACATTCTGTCACTAAACCAAGTCTACATGTGTATCTTATCAGTAGGATTACACAGGCGTTAACTACTGAATGTAGGCTACACTATGCAGACATTTGATGTTTAGAAATAAGTAAAGATACAGCCTTGAAATTTTACAGAATCTCTGTTTTCAATTTCCCCTTGGGGATCAATAAAGTTTATCAATCAATTTATAGCATTTTTTACTACTCAATTTGTCTTCTTTCCCCTGCTCAATCCTATTACTTTTGCTCAATAAATCAATAAAGTCTCATCTCATCTTGAATTATATATGTGAGTGATTGTGCATGTGTCATATGTGTGTTTGCACAGTAAATCACACGATTATCAATGAAATCAAATTATTTCTCAGTCATCACAGTATTCAATCCTTGTTTGTAATTCTGTGGCACAGGAGCATCTACTGACTGGTGATGATGCTACGCAGAACGCCAGAGCACACAATTAAAAAAAAATGAAATAAAATGAAAAAGAGCATTTTTTTTTTTAATCAGCCATAAGGTGCCGTCCTTATCTGCACCCTCCCTAAATTGAGAAAATAGTTTTTCCATCAGCGGCGCTGGCAGGAGGCCGTCCGGGACGAGAGGCGGGAAGTGAAGCTTTTCTGTGGAGGGAAACTCACAATGCAGTTTAATTGCTTGTGAGCAATACTCTTGTCTCATTGCATTCTCCTCACCACCCAGAACCTACACACACACACACACACACACAGCTCCTTACTCCTGCAGCTGTTCCTGGTGACTTATGCTAAACGTCATCCTTATTTTTTTAATATCTGCAAGGATCATAACTCTGCTCATTAGGGATGTGGCTCTGGAGGTTAAACTTCAGCTCCAGACAGGAGAGAGAGGAGAGGAGAAGGGAGGAAGGATAGGAGGAAGAAAGGGAATTATAGTTTTCAGAGGCGGCACATTGTGATGGAGAAGAAAAGGCACGAGGTCTCTGAGCAGAGCGGTTAAAAGAGAGGAAATCCAGCCATGTATTCTATTATGAGCTGATGAAGCTCAGTGCAGGTTGGCAGTGAATTAACAGTTCAAACTATTCATTACATTCAAAGAGAGATGATTTAGGCAGTATAGAAGTACTGTAGTGGTAACAGTAGTGGTAGTAGTAGTTGTAGTTATTGTAGTAGTAGTTATATTAGCAGTTTGTTTGTTTATTTAGATCCCCATTATCTACTGTATTGTAACAGTAGCTACTCTTCCTGGGGTCCCCATTAGTATTTTTAACAATACTTCAATAACAGAAAATACATCAATACACATCTGTAACATTCATACTCACAATAAGACTCAATACATAACACAACCACTAAGACACAACAACAACAAACACCAACTCAAAGCCTGTCTAATACATACGATAGCTCTATATAATAATTTAATCTCTTGAGTAATTGAGAAATATAAATCACTTAGCAACTCATCCACTAAATCACAAATAAAAGTGGGATGGATAGATCAAAAACAAAGTCATACAATATCCAACACTATTCCTTGTGTAAACAAATACAATCTTAAGTTTTTGTTAAAACATGTTGTATTACTTTATGAATCAAAAAACTTGGTAATGAATTTGTAGTTGTAGTAGTAGTTGTTGTAGTAGTAGTATGAGTTGTAGTAGTAGTAGCTGTAGTATTAGTTTAACGTGATCTCACAAAAATACGTGAAATGAACACAAACTCTCAAACGCTGATTTACATGCTGTGGACACGTGTTATGGGAAAAACGTGTCTCCACCACGAATTTAAATACGTTCCTCCACCACAAATTGAATTACGTCCCAAAGGTTGGTTAACGGTTAAATTTAGGTATAGTAAAACAAGTTTGGTTAAGGTTTGGGTTAAGGTTATGGTAAAGTTTAGCAAATTAAAACAACTTGGTTAAGGGTTAGGGAAATGGTTTGGTCATGGTTAAATAAGAAAACTTACAGTACAGTTGCATGTCCTTTGAAAACGCTGGGAATCGAACCCCGGTCACCGACGTCTAAGGCAAACGTATACACCCATCCACCAGCCCGACCACAAGACCCTCACTGGCCACAGTAAAATGTTTTTTAAATCATCAGGACTGATAATCATGATTAAGGCTTAAACTGTTGTTCGCATTTTAATGAAAATCAGATATCAGTCTGTGAGGATCTGATTTTACTCAACAGCTTCAGGAGCATCAGCCTGTAAAACCTGAAATGAAACGGCTGCTTTAATGAGCTGCCAACCCTGAAATAATTTCATTAGTCTGGATTTCAATCTTTTAGTGTCCCATGATGGTTTCAGAGGCTTTTCCACCCTGACAAGAAGAAAACTCAGCCACAAACACTTTTTTTGGGCATAAAAAGAGCCACATTTTAAGGATAAGGCTGGTGTTTTTAAATGCATTGCTTACCGTCAACAAATAACAAAATAAGCAATGATTTTGTTTTGCCAAGAAGTCTCGTCCATGTAGCCGATTTTTAAAATGTAAACTGTGTCTTTGTGAGCTGTATTTCAAGGTTTTTAGCTTACAATTGGAGCCAATGACTTCCGGGTTGACGGCTAAAAACGGTACGTGGGAAGTCATAAAGTAACGGGAGTAGAGCAAACATATTGTTGATTTTGTTATTTTCACAGGATTTGTCGACAGTAAGAAATGCATTAAAAAAACACCAGAGTTATCCTTTTAAAGATGTAGGCAGCTTCAATCAGTCGAACCCCAGTGATTAGTAACTGTGATCGCAATATCACGCAAAATAATGAAGATCAGCAGTGGTTCTCCCTCAGGATGTGGAGTATGTGGGCCAACCTGTGACAGCAGCATGAGACAGAGCCAACAGCATGAGCCTCCAACTTCAGAGTTAGACGACTCATGTACAGCAAAGCAAAAAAAAAAAAATCATCTGTAACATGACAGCTGACCGAGATTTGTGTTCGACGTCTGAAATGTCTGGAGAGAGAAAAAAAAAAAAGGAAACATGGAGAGGAAAGAAACGGTTTTGTCGGTTGATTGGTGCGTCGTGCGTTTGGTTTCACAGTGCTGGGGAAAGTACATGAAAGTGCGCTTTAGAGGGTGAGTGTGTTTGTTTCTCTTTTTTTAGTCTTTTTTTTTTTTTTTCTATTCTGACAGGCGGGCGCTCCCTGGGGGAACGCTGCCTTCAGCTGCTCCGCCTCGCTGTGAGTCAGCGTGAGTCAGACCCGACACGAAGCTCCACTGCTGCAGGAGAGACCAAGACTGTGTTTTGTCTTGGTTTTTGTAAGATGATTCTTACAAAGCGTATCTATGTTCCCAGGGTCGTAAGTTCCCAAGGTCCTGTGTTCCCAGGGTCCTATGTTCCCAAGGTCCTGTGTTCCCAAGGTCCTGTGTTCCCAAGGTCCTATGTTCCCAAGGTCCTATGTTCCCAAGGTCCTATGTTCCCAAGGTCCTGTGTTCCCAAGGTCCTATGTTCCCAAGGTCCTATGTTCCCAAGGTCCTGTTCCCAGGGTCCTGTATTCCCAGGGTCCTGTGTTCCCAAGGTCCTATGTTCCCAGGGTCCTAAGTTCCCAAGGTCCTATGTTCCCAGGGTCCTAAGTTCCCAAGGTCCTATGTTCCCAGGGTCCTGTTCCCAGGGTTCTAAGTTCCCAAGGTCCTGTGTTCCCAGTGTCCTAAGTTCCCAAGGTCCTGTGTTCCCAAGGTCCTCTGTTCCCAAGGTCCTATGTTCCCAGGGTCCTAAGTTCCCAAGGTCCTATGTTCCCAGGGTCCTGTTCCCAGGGTTCTAAGTTCCCAAGGTCCTGTGTTCCCAGTGTCCTAAGTTCCCAAGGTCCTATGTTCCCAGGGTCGTAAGTTCCCAAGGTCCTGTGTTCCCAGGGTCCTATGTTCCCAAGGTCCTATGTTCCCAGGGTCCTGTTCCCAGGGTCCTAAGTTCCCAAGGTCCTATGTTCCCAGGGTCCTGTGTTCCCAAGGTCCTCTGTTCCCAAGGTCCTCTGTTCCCAAGGTCCTGTGTTCCCAGGGTCCTGTGTTCCCAGGGTCCTAAGTTCCCAAGGTCCTATGTTCCCAGGGTCCTATGTTCCCAGGGTCCTGTGTTCCCAAGGTCCTGTGTTCCCAGGGTCCTGTGTTCCCAGGGTCCTGTGTTCCCAGGGTCCTAAGTTCCCAAGGTCCTATGTTCCCAGGGTCCTAAGTTCCCAAGGTCCTGTGTTCCCAAGGTCCTAATTTGACCCGTTTCAAGTTTTTTTTTAAATTGGAACAAGGCTTCAAAACAGCTATATAAACACAACCAAACCAATGGTTATCATTTTATTTGATTTTGAAAGTCTCTAACCCTAATCCTAGAACTGGGGAACATAGGACCCTTTGTCATGTTCCCATTATGTGCCATATAAATCTGGGAACATGGGACCCTGGGAACATAGGAATGACTCCGAGCACAGAGGATCAGCGGCTCGCCTCACAGAAAGAAGGCCCGGGGTTCGATTCCCGTGCCGGACGCTTTCTGCTGCTCTTCTGGAGTTTGCGTGCCTGGTGTCCAGCCCCCATGAATGTCGGTCTTTAGCACTTTTTGAATTTGCATGCCGATCATAGACTGTAAAAACAGATGGATGTAGTGGAGTGTGACGTCATCCAGCAGGTTTCTGAAGGGCCGTTTTGAAGCCTGGAGATCGGGTTTACGATCGCCGCCATGTTGACATTTTTTGGAGCCGGAGCAGCCAATGCGAGCCTGAGGGTCGACCACAGGGCCGCAGCTATTGGCCTGTAATCGGCGATCTGGTGATCACTAGGAAAACAGCCCCATTTTATCCAATTAATGACACAATTATTTTAGAAAATCACCATAAAAAGGTGCTCATTGGAGTAAAAAGGGTAAAAGAATATTTGAAAAAAAGGAAGCTGAGACTCTTTTCTTTTGTGTGCAAGTTGAAAAAGCCTTTTTCTATGACATTTTTCTATGGCTAGCTGCATGTTTCAGCATAGGAGTCACCTTTTTAAACTTTTGCACCCAAAAGAAGTGTGTCATGGCTTACATTTTTATAATAATATTAATAATACATTTTATTTCTACAGCACTTTTAAAGACACACTTCACATCAACTGAAGGAGAGAGAGCAAACACACAAAATAAAATCAAAAGATAATCTTAATTAAGGGGCTGGACACCAGGCTAGGGTGCAAGGGGTTAAGTGCAAAATGTGAGTTGGAGCACAGCAAACATTTGAATAAAGCAACCATCTGGATTAAAAAAAAGTGAGTTTCCTGCCTTGGATGTAAACTCTCTTTGAAGGCAGGACTTTCTTTTTCTCTGTAGCATGCCTCCAGGATGCAAGACTGCTGCAAGTTTAAAACAGGAAGGTATAGTAGGTGAGATTCAACCTGAGGACAAGAGAAAATAAAACAAAATAAAAATCAGTACGGGAGGAGAGTGGAGCTGCTCTGTCCATCTGTTACTGCCAACAGAAGCCTGCAGGTCTCAACTCACATTCACACTCATTAAAGCTTCCATTCAGTCTCTAAGAAGTTTAGAAGTATAAAAACACTTTTTGAGCTACAAAGTAGTTTCTGATTAAATGTGAGGCGGGTGGTATGAGAGAGGGAGAGAAAAAGATGGCAGAGAGAGAAGGAAATGGCAGTTCTTACTTTTACTCCTTCGAAACATGAAAATAACCGGATATACGTTGAATTATGGAAGCAAAACATCAAAATTGGTATTGGTATTCCCAGAGGTGGGGTACCAGTTTTAGTTGTTTGAGACTTGACTGGACTTGTACTTTGATGACTTGAAAAGGTTTCTAAAGTCTTGACTTGAGATCTTGTGTTTGTATAAATGACCGCAATGACAGCAGATGACTGAATTTAAATTCTGTTTTCTGAATTTGTATGGAATGATTGAATTTATTGAAGTTGAAACTGATTATAGAAATCAAACTCATGATGCTCTTACCAAGTTTTTATCCTATTAAACCATATTGCATTGAAAAGTCCTAGATATTTAGTTTTCTTTAAGATATTAAATTGATACTGGACTCTTGATTTGTTCTGACTTGACTTGCTGTTTTACATTTAGACTTGAGACTTGACTTGGGACTCGAGCAAAGTTAACTTGGTCACACCTCTGGGTATTCCTTTAATAATTCTGTATACAAGTTGCTCTTCAAAGCAACATTTTAGGAAACAGGAAACCTGTTTTTCTCCTTTTCCCCACTGAAACTTTATACTGCTGCTGCAGAATGATCTGCTGCTGTAATCGCCTGTCCTGTCAGTCCTGTGTGTGTGTGTGTGTGTGTGTGTGTGTGTTCCTGTCAATGTACGCACATGTGTGTGTCTTTCTAGAGCCGCCATTTTGCACCAAGAGACGTTCAACAATCATACAGGGAGAAATCCATCGTAGAAGAGGAGAGAGACCAATTTCTCCACCCAGAGGAGCAGGAGAGAGAGACCAGAATGCAATGCAGCAGAGAGACAGATTGAAGGGAAAGTGGGTTTACCAAAAAGTAAATTACAACAATTCATCACAAAAAACTCCTGAATATTAAAACAGATTTAGGGCCCTATTTAAACGATATATAGCGCATGGTCTAAAGCCGTGGCGCAAGTGCATTCTGGGCGTGTCCAAATCCACTTTTGCTAGTTAACGGCGCATAATCTGGGCGCAAAGTAAGGCGCAAAGGGGTTGTACTTAGTCTCTTAATTAATCATAGGTGTGTTTTGGGCGTAACATAAATTAAACCAATCACAGTGTGTTACTGTCGGTAACTGTCTGTCGGTTCTGAAATAACAGCGCTATGTTTCTATAGGGTACATAAAACTTAAACTGGGGGGGCAGAAAATACAACTGAGAGGGCAAAGCCCCCTCGTGGCGCTGGGCCCGGCTAGATCATTGCTGGGTATAGTGGAGTGGAGTGTATGTGGAGAGCAAGAAAATGAAAAGGCAAAAGCCATCCGGGGCGCACGAGACACAACTGGGGAGGATTTACTAAATTGTTTTGAATGTAGTGTAATGTATTGACCAATCAAAGGCGATGTGTGTGTGCGTCGGGTGAAGATAAGATGCCTTTGCAGTTTATTTTCATGACTTTTTGCTGGGCTGTGCTTTTTACATATTTACTGTGTTGTTTTTCTTGGTTGTCGGTTGCGTATTTAGCAATTGGCAAGGTGTGATGATGGTTAACGGGACATGCATGTTGTGTATTTGGCATTGCGTAATGGTGAAAGTATATGGCAAATTGGCAAACAAAATACATGTCAGGAACGAAATAAAGTGCAAATTTTCATAGTAGATTTTCCTATTTTTCTATTTTGCATGGTAACCTTGTGTGTGTATGTTTGAGAAAGAACTGATTGCTGTGGGTCATTGTGTGGCAATGGGCATCATGTCATTATTAGTTTTTGAGTTTTTGCGTTTTTGAGCTTTGCGTAAGATAGGGCCCTTAAAGTTTGTTTGATTATAGCAGGCCACTTAACACTTTGCTTAATAAATTTAGAGCACTTCTACAGAAAAGACTCTACATTTTAGAGATTTTGTATAATGTATAATGTAACTTTTAAATAAAGAACTGTATCACTGTTGTTGCAGAAAAAACATGTAAAGCAGCTTAATAAACAAATCCATGTTTGAAGAAGACAGTGAAGTTTAAAAAATAACTTGCATTGTATAATTTAGGACTATGAACATATTAGCTATAGCCTATATATTTGGATGTCAGGGATCATTTTTCTTATAAACAACAAAATGACAGTCCAACCACACAAAGCCAAGTCACTGGCTCAGTGTTTTAACTGGCAGATCTCTGCAGACAAATGTTATAACATTATGTAACAGATAAAGCAGAAGTAAGCTAAATATATAGGCCTATACATTACTGCCTTCTCCTATTGACCTGGAGTTGTGGTTTCCTATCAGTTACTTGCCTTGTCTGAGAAAAGTGAAAATAAGAGAAAAATATGAGAAATCACAATGGAATAAATCTGAAATGTCCTACAAATGAAGACATCACTGATCATGGAGCGTCAATGTAATTTATTTAGTGTTGAAAATGATTGTTGTCTTCATCCTAACCTATTCTTGGCTTGCTGCCTTGTCTGCTCGTTAGCTTGTTAGGCTAATATTAGCTAGTTTACGTTAGCGGAGCGAGTTATGAAGCTTAAAAAACTTTATAGCATAGCTTTAACATTACTTCTTCAAGTTTCATCGCCTGCCTCATCTCTACCATGCTGTTCTCAGGCAGGAAGCAAGTTATCGTTGAACAAGTTGGTTCAGACCAGAAAACATGAGGCTTTTACTCTGAAATGCCTGAAATAGAGCTCCGTCCTCTCCGGAAGTCAGAGCTGTCCTGTTTACTTCTTTTGTGGACTGACAAACTAAAGCAAAAGGGAAAAATGCACATCTCTCTTTACTTTTCCATGGTGTCCACTCAGATGCAAAAAGGCAGAAAAATTGCTTTTTTCGTTATTGCACAATGAGTAAAAGGATTGAAACGATGGTTAATTCAAACCTGCACACAGTTTACAGCAGCATTACTCCAGTATGGATTCAAAGTAGATTGTCTCACAGAAATTAATGAACTTCCATCAACACATTCAGGCTGATCAGCCTGAAAGCTGAAGGGTTGACCCAAAGCAACCTGTCTACTGTAGAGATAACATCCAGTCTGTATGTTGACCAGAGTGTGGTGCTGTAACTCTCAATATCCTGCTCAGCTGGTTCTCAATAACAAAAATAAATTGTGTCTTTTTGGAAAATTTTTGGCTGTATTAATTTCAAAATGTGGCATAGGCTACAGATCTAGTTATATCCTGCTCTCTCCAGCAGCCATGGCCAGTGTTCCAACAGGATCTCTGTGAATTTACTGCAGCTATTATGATGTCACTATCCATTGTGATGTCATCAGTCACTCACCTACATATACTGTGTATAACCAGCTGTTCCCATGTGAGCTCATTTGGATCACAGTTCTAAACAAGTTCTAAACTAGGTGGAAGTAGTAGTAGCATAAGTTGAGCGGTCTAAGACAAGATACTGATCCCATTGTGGGAAATTCAGATTCATTCTAGATTCATCTAGATGGAGGCTGAGAAACCAAGAGAGAGGGCTTCACCCTCAGGACCTTCCCAGGAGGGGAACAAGGCCCCACTCCAGGACTTCAGGCTGGAGCTTCCTGACCTTGACCTGACTGGCCTCCATCCCTTGATAGTGAGCTTCTTTCAAAGTGTGAGTGAAAAACAATGGAGGGAAGTAAGTGGTGGCTTACACGATCCGGAAGTGAAGAAGGAGCTGGGCGTGATGTGTAGGAACATACAGGAGTTTGTCTCAGAGGCCACAGCTGAGTTTTTCTTCCCAGCCATCCATCGCTTTGCCAGCACAAGAAGCAGACAGCAGGTTGTCCAGCAGCTGTCCTCAGAGCCCCTCCGAGAGTACTATGGCATCACGGAGGACAAGGTCCTGAGGAGTTTGGAAAGCTCCTTTGGAGAGGCTCTCTGCGAGGTTGTTGGTGTGGACAGTGCTGCTGACATGTCTCTGTTCACAGAGGCCATAGTGGGAGAGATCGTAACAAAAACGAACTCTGTCCTGTCGGTGGCCATCCAGACTTCTCGAGGATCATCGAATGTCTCTGTTGCCAGCAGCCTGATCTCAGACCCCAAAACAGGGGAGGGAGTTGCCAATACCTCCCTCAAAAGAAAAGTTGCCCCAACTTGTGAGGGCATAAAGACTGTTCCTGACAGCGACAATAAGACAGTGGTGGGCAATACCTGCACACTACATGAGAAGGTATTTTCAGCGTTGTGCACAATCTGTCCCCCCAATGTCTCCCCAGAATCTGTAGTTGAGAGCCCAGAGACCAACAAAGTGGACACACTCATCTCAGCTCCATTCACTGCCTTAATAAGCACCTACACAAAGATGAAGCAGTGGAAGAAGGTGGCTTTTGGAAAAAGGATTTCCACTCCAGTTCCCATGCAGCATGATAATGCTGACAACAATGACAAATCACCCACTGTAAGTGTGAGCAAGGATCTGCCCCCAAATGAGAGTCTAAGGGGCCAGAGTGAGTCCTTGATGCCCCTTGTCGCTCTTGAGAACCATATCCAAATATATGACCTTGAAACTGCCACTGTGGAGGTCATTGGTCCAACTCCTTCCATTTGTGGAGATGCTCTCCCCATAAACCACAAATGTGAAGACTCAGTGCTTGCAGAGTCCATGGACAAAAGGTACAGCCGTCAGACTTGCAAAGACTTCCTGAGACAGACTTTGCAGTCAATTATGAATATGTTGGCAAGCTCAAAGATGAAAGCCTCAGAGGAAACAAGGATAATTTCGTCCACTGTTGACTCCATGCTTAAGGGTGTCGACATGCTAGATGAACAGGGGGAAGACAGACCGTCCTCATCGAATTCAAACATTTCGTTGATGACACCTGATGGGACACCTGTTTACTCTGAGCCACCTGATTATGACTCCAGTCCCAGTCCACCTTCTCCATCAAGGGCCTCCATACAGCTGGTGCAGAAAACAATGTCCAAAATAGTGGACAGCATCATCGAGGAGACCGGCCTGAAGGAGGACACCGTCCAGGACATCCCAGCCGCCCTGTCCTCCTCTGCACAGAGGCTTCAGACACTGCTGTCTAGTGGAGCCATTCGCCGTGACTCACACAGGCTCACTGTCAGGGTCTGCTCTGTGATTGACAATCAGAGCAACGAGACTCAGGAACAGTTCCTGGAGGCCACTAGATCAATTTCTGACTTTCACACATCCAGCAATGAGCTAACCGATATGTTTGCAGAGTCGATGATAAAAGGGCTACTTCAGCAGGTTGTCCATGGTTATGCACTGTCCGCAGATCAGATGGCTGCTACAACTGACAATGTGAAAGAGGAAGTAGTAACTTCTTCCTGTCCACAGACCAGTGTCTCTGCTGATGACAACTATGTCAGTTTAATGTCTCTGCTATTGATTCAGCTCTTCACAGAAGTCAGTGAATCCCAGAGTTTTGCAGAAGAGAAGAGAAGAGAAGCCGCTTATCTCGCTACCAAGATTGTCTCTCGGTTCTGTAGAGTCACAGACGTCAGCCACAACCAGGCTTATCCATCAGATTTAGACGTCAAGAAACTCTACAAGTGTATGTACGAAAATCTTGTTGATAAGTACGGGACAGAGAAGCTTTTGAAGGCTGCTTTTAACAGTGAGGACAACTGGTTTCCCACTGTCCTGGTGGAGACCTGCTGTGTGGCCCTTGTAGCCTCATATAGCAAGACCTCACCCACAGAGGTCAAGCAGGCCAAGAAGACAAAGAAGGGCTTCAAGTTCTTCCGCAAGCTGTTTTCAAAGGCTCCTGCTAAGGACCAGGCTATTTCAGAGGATCAGGCCTCTACTCCAAGGTGTAAACAGCCTTCTCTGATGAAGAGAATTCACCTGTCCCTGCTGAGGCTGTGCAGTTCCATCAGCAACACTGTTTCAGCCAAAAAGTGCTCCAAACGCTGACAGCTCTTTGGCTCCGCCTCCGATGAGCTCAACCCCCCCACACTCAATCCCCCACCCCATAAACACCCCCCCACACGCCATCCATATTCATCAATAAAATTCTTTAATTGGCTTTTGTTTGTATTGTGGTTTTGATTTAGTTCTTTTATCTGTTTGATGAAGCTTGGTTTAGTGGTAATGTGTCATCCAAAGGTTTTCAGAGGAATTATGCTTAACACAGCAACAGAAGGTGAGGGAACCAGCTAGTGGTGAAAGTCAATCACAAAGTAAATTCAAAGTAAATAGTAATAATTAAAGCTGCAAGCAGCCTCGAAAGGTATTCACAGCGCTCGTCCGCCTAGCACAGCGACCGCCTCTGAAAGTCACTCAGGACTGGTGTGAGAAGTGTCCACAAGCAATCAGGAGTGAATCTGAGTCACGGTTTATAAGTAGATGTTGTTAATGTGTGATTTGTAGCATTAGCGGTTAGCATAGCACAAATTGAAATTGTTACTGCCCCCAGAACAAGCATGAGCCTCATTGCCTACTGTGCTTGGGGCAGATAGGACAAGACTGCCTACACACCAGGGGAAAAGTAAGGTGAAGGTGTTTATTTCTGTCTAAAACAAGTTAAAGGTCCCATATTCTACACTTTCCAGTGTTTTATTTTATGTCTTGAGGTCCATTCAAAGCTTTGTGTGTGGTGTCATGTACTAAAAACACTCAATCCATTTTTACACGTTCATTTTCCAGCATCTCTCTGAGCCTTACCAAGAACAGGCTGTTTCTGTCGCTGTGTCTTTAAGGCTCATTAATATTAACGACCCCTCTGTTCAAATTGGCTAACCATGAGACGCCGCGGCCTGGCAACTACAGGTAGGGAAAACTCTCCGGTAATAAACAATGACAACCGCTCAACCGCTTTGAAAAAAACACTTTGTTAGTCTATTATTTCTTACAAAAATGATAATGAGCGAACCTTTGTGACGCCACAAAGTTACGGAAGTCCAAACGGCTCGTTTAGAGGCTCGCTTTTCTGATATGGATTGTGTGGATTTACTTGGCGACCATGTGTTTTGATACTTTCACCATGTTTAGATAGCACATCCAACTCCTTTATAATCAAAGAGACAAGGGAAATCCTGTTTTCCGCAATATGGGACCTTTAAATAAAACTAACTATGCCATGTAGCTAGCTAAAGTGGAAATTATACTTCCACGTCAAACCACGACGGAACGCTACAGGGGGTACGGAGTAGGTCCAGTGTTGCCCGCAGAGGGTCCCGCCGTGGCTTACGTGAACCTCTCCAGAAATGTAACTACATGTAGGGCGACGCACGACCACAAGAAGGGTGATTGCCCCTTTAGTATTTCCTCCTGCTGTCCGCCGATAGTGAAGACAACGGAGCAGATAGAAGACGAGCTGAGGAGGGCTTCAAATATATTGATTTGTAGGACACTTCATCCCCAAATTATAAAGAGTCCCAGATGCCACTGAATTCATGGTGAGAAATATCCCAGAACACGCTCTCTTAACAGCTTCAGAGAATGTAAACAATTGTTAACAAAGCACGCTACTGCCGTCTAGTGTTTCGGTGGTGTACTGCACAATGACCAACGGAGAACCATATTTATTTGGACCGCCAGAGGCACCTCTGCAGTTGATACGGTGGCAGTTCGACGGAGAAGTCTAATTTAGCCTATTAGCCAGCACACAAGCCGTGACCAAAGAATATGTAGCTGGCTATGTCTAACTGATCTCTATGGCCGTGACCATACCAGCTAACGTTAGTCACTACTAGCTGACAGCTAACTTGTTTACATAGTCAGCAAACTGTTACACCTGAGCACTTGTTTCTTTCTATTTAACAGGAAAGTTAATAAATTGTGAATGAAATACCTACAAATAATAAACATTTGTGTTAGCTAGCTGTCTTTGACAATGCCAGCTCTGCCCGTCCCGGTCCCGCTTGACGTTTCAAATTGGCCTGCCTCCTCTCTTTTTTGATTGGTCGCCTGATTGAACCAATCATAACAGTTTCTGCCCCGAGAAGATGTTTCAATAAGAAAAACTCCCATCTGCTGATCTAACCCTTTGTCTTCTTCCCTGACAAAACAAAGAAAATGCTTGGTTTCTGTGGTGGGAAGAGGCGCAAATTATGTTGTAAAAGCTGGAAAAAAAAGAACATTTTATGCGACAATAAGCATAGAACTGCACAGAAATGAAGCAGTTTGTTTTGTCAGGTCTTTACACGCTGCCGAAATTAGATATTTGGAAATGTTTATAAGTTGGTAGAAGAGCTGCTAATTAAAAAGTTTATATTAGTTATGCTCTGTGGGATGTGGGAAGTTTTAACGCTCCATATCTCCATATGTACTCTGAAAGCTGATGGAACAAAATGTAATTCCAGGCACATTAAACGCATCCGTCCTCTTCACACAGACAGAAAGTATTGCTACATTTAATTTCATCATCCCACCACTTCTTCTGCTGGAAATCATATTCCCTTGAGGAAATGTAAATGATCTAACACAATCAAGCAATTTTTCAGATGTAGCCATTGTAAAAGTCACATTTCTTACTGCATGCCTTGCTGAACCACTGCTGCACTTGTGCTCCATCTCCAAAAAGTTAAGTTTTGCTCTTTTCAGCTGTGTGAAGCAAAAAGGAACGGTCTGGTAGCTGGTTAGTTTATTTATTTATTTAATACTTTATTTGATAGGGACAGTATAGACCTCGTAAGTCAGACTTCCGGTTCCATAGCGATTTCTCTGTAGGGAAAATGAATGGAGTTTCACATAATCGTCTCTGTCACAGTCTACGTTCAGAATTTTAGAAGTCGGTCCATTTTTAGCTACGTATATATATGTCTCTAAACATAAATATACATTTAGACTTTAAGTCTAAATCTTTCTTTTTTTAGACTTTAAGTCTAAATGTAGATTACCAAGTCAAGTCAGAACAGGTCAGGTCTTTAAGATATTAAATTGATACTAGACTCTTGATTTGTTCTCAAGTTTAAGTTTATTGTCCCAAATCAACTTTATCAAATTTATCAGTTTCAACTTCAATAAATTCAGTCATTCCATACAAATTCAGAAAACAGAATTTAAATTCAGTCAACACAAGATCTCAAGTCAAGACTTTAGAAACCTTCACCAGAACCCAAGTCAAGTCAAGTCTCAAGTCTTCTCTTCATGGATCAAGTCACGTCTCAAGCGATTATAATTGTGAGTCCCCACCTCTGGAGGCAAGTATTACAGTAAATTCTTGCTTTTTGGAGATGTAGGAGAAAATGTTTGCCTACTAAACTATTTATGTGGTGGAAAGGTGTTCAAATTCTGCTATAAAGGGAGGCAAAAAATCAGGAGAGGTGATAACGTTACGATCTTTCCTTTCTGTTGTCACTCCTCGCAAACACTGGTAACCTTTCACATCTCAAATTGCATTTTGGAGATGCTGGAGAAAACGTTTTCCTAAATGGTTTGCTAAAACAATACTGTCAAAGTATACTGGAATAGCCTACGGGTCAGTAGCTACTACATGGGTTTTAAACAGGCCCAACATTAAAGGCTCACGGCTGTGTGTCCACTGGGCGCTTCTCTTTTGCACTGCTAGCTTGTTTTTCTCTTCATTTTCCAACACACAGGATCCCGACAGCACAAAGACCTGAGTATCTTTTCAGTACTGAGCGCTACAAAGTAAAAAAAAAAAAAAAAAAATGATATGAATGATAACTTTTAGCCAGGGAGCTCCATGCCTCAAACAGATTGATTCTGGATAGTCGCACAGCAGCAACAGCTTAAGCCACGACTGGAGCTTCCCACAAGCATCTGTTCAGCGCTGCTAGCTAAAATATGAGAGGTCACACACAGATTTCTCTTTAGCAGCGCTCAAAATACAGCTATATCCACCAAGTAATCACTCTCCCTGCCCCTTAACCACAACACACACACCTTTATTCACTGCATAGTAGAAGCAGCTAAACACTAAGACTTCTGTGTGTGTACTGACAGAAGCATTTGTCTGGACAGAAACTGTCCTGAGAGAAAATAGCATCTATAAACCCTTCATCTATCAATATAATTACTGTAAACGAGTGTTTCTCCACATTAAGACTACATTTCCCATAAGCCCCGTTGCTTCCTGTGGTGTATGTATTTGAGTGTGTATCTGGGAGTGTGTGTGTGTGTGCATGTGTGATTGAGTGTATGTCTGGTGTGTTTGTGTGTGTCTGTGAGTGTGTGTGAGTCTGGTACAAGTGTGTGTGATTGTGTGTATATGTGTGTGTGTGTGTGTGTGTGCACTGAAAGGATGTGTCACTTTAACACATCTGTGTGTCTTCATTGGGACAACACACACACTTTTTACTTTTCAACACAAGATAAGTTGACAACAACACACGTTGCGTTAAATGCGTTGTCACTAACATATGTTGTGTTGAAAAGTAACACAAGTGTGTGTTGTCCCAAAGAAGACACAGATGTGTTAAAAATGACACATCCTTTGTAAGAGTGAGTGTGTGTGTGTGTGTGTGTGTACCCTTCCCCATGTCTGTACCTCTTCAGTCAGCATCATGTCACCAAACCACATCAATAGAGAGCCTAAGCCCCTCCCCTTCCGCTGTCCCCCATGGGACCTTATTTCGGAAAAAATATGTACGGTAGTCAACGGCAAGAGACAAATAATTGTTTGATCCCGTTTGAATTGTGCCATGAATTACACATATGATGTTTTGTCAATTTAAAAGATAATTTTGCAAGTCAAGAAAGTCACAGTTTGTGGTAAAAGTAACGTTTAGTTTTGTGTGAAACCGCTCAGTGAACTACATCTCTGTCTCACCGACACCAACATGAAGGAAACATAGGAAACACACAGCATGGTGTTAACGTTTGCCCCCACTGTACTAAAACTATCCTAAAGCAGTTTAAATCCGTTCTTCCTGTCTACCTTCCAGGTTGTGTATAATACTCCTGCTATCTGAGAGGGACTGAGCTTCAGGCTCTGGGGAGCTTGTGGAGAGAGAAAGTTATGACGTCACTTACGCCACTTTTGGGTGCGTAGTCTTTCTAATTACGTATTTTCACGTATTTTCACAGTCTTATACGACAAACTGCAACTTTCTTGATTTGCAAAATTATCTTTTAAATTGACAAAACATCATATGTGTAATTCATGGCACAATTCAAACGGGATCAAACAATTATTTGTCTCTCGCCGTTGACTACCGTACATATTTTTTTCCGAAATAAGGTCCCATGGTGGTCCACCGGAAGGGGAGGGGCTTAGGCTCTCTATGGGAACAGCACAGCATGATGAATCACCTTTCAAAGTAAAAGGAGGGGCTTTTACTTTGAAGCCCCCTGGTCTCTGTGGCCGGTGATGTGAGCGGACGTGAGGCTGTGATTAATGGTGGCAGTAATGGTTCAGTCAGCGCAGCGTATGAGTCCGGCCAACCGCTCGGCTCTGTGTTGTGATGGGAGCCGACAGCAGAGCGACCTGCACAACCTCCAACACTGTATTCCTCTACCTGACTCGCCCGCTCTCTCTCTCTCTCTTTCTCTCTCTGTTTCTCGTGCTTTGTATTCTGAGAGTTTTCCCGATTGCAGTCAGTCCCTTTTCTTTCTTTCTTTCTTTCTTTCTTTCTCCCTCTCTCCCAGATTGCCCTCTTCCAAGTGGATTTGCAGATTGTCTTCAACTTGTGTGTTGTATGTTTTCTTTGTTTTCCTTCTTTTTATCTCCAACAAGACACCATCTCTCTATTTTCTGACTGGATTCACTGATTGCTTTCAACATAAATTGATATCTATGGTTCTTTCTTTTTCTTTCTATCTCCACATACTTCATTCTTCCTTGACTGGATTCCTTGACTGACTTCAATTTGTATTGATATCTTCTTTCTTTCTTTCTTTCCCCAACGCACCTCTCTATTTTCTCCGACTAGCTTCACTGATTGCCTTCTTGTTTTTGATACCCATTTTCTTTTCATTCTGTCTTTCATGTATTTCTTTAATCCTCCCGCCAAGACACACACACACACACACACACACACACACACACTCCCTCCCTTGCTGGATTCACTGATACGCTGACAGTGTGTATCTTTGTCTTTTGTCATTTTTCATGTGTGTGCATGTATGTGCTAATGTACACGCTTAGATGTGTGTGTGTTTACGTGTGTGCATGTGCTAATAAGTACATATGTTGGTATGAGTATGCATGTACAATGTGGGCTAATATGTGTGTATGCATGTGTGCTTGTGTGTGTGTGTGTGTGTGTGTGTTTCTGTGCATGTGCTTGTGTGTATTATACAGTTTAAGTGACGTCAGAGTGCGTTGTGTGTTTATGTGTATGTGTGTTAATGTGTATGTGTGTGTTAATATGAGAGTGAGTGTATATGTACATATGTGCTAATAAGTTTGTGTATTTATGTGTGTGCATGTGCTAAAAAGTTGTGTGTGTATTGTCGTGTGTGTGTATTCTGTATCTGTGTGTGTTTATGTGTGGATGTGCACATGTGTGTGTATCTGCACATGTGTGTGTATCTGCATATGTAGTGTATCTTCAGATAGTTGGAAGTGTTGGAAGTGTATCAAAGTGTGTGTGTTTAAGTGTGTGTGTGTTTAATTGTGGATGAACACTGTTTATTATTATTATTATTATTATGGTACAAACTGGGGTAACCCTCTGGTGATTTTCTACCCTCCCAACACACACACACACACACACACAATTTTGGCTTTCCTTTTCAGCAGAAACACACACTCCCACCCCATCAAAGGCGTATTTTGTGATTGTCAAACATGAATAAAACAGGAAAGCGTTCTCTGCCTCAAATGCTGAAACTAATTGAAGTTGCTGAAATGAAACCAATAGTACAGCAGATAGCAGATAACGCATTCATCCAAGACTGTAGTGGATAATGGCGGGGGTAGCGGTGTTTGTTTTTGATTGGCAGCTCATGGTGATACATGGTTATTAAGGTTTCAGTGTTTAGACAGCTGTTGGTGGATGCTGCTTGGTTCCTGCCTCAGCTGCTCTGCCAAATGTGAGTCAGGAAGTCAAACAGAGAAGGATGGTTTCCCCCTCAGGCTTGTTTTCGGAAATGATGAAATGCACTTTTCTTATTGCGGGTGGAAATGTCAAGAAAACAACCGCCGCTGTCCGCCGAAAAACCTCGCAACTCCCATGTTTTTTTTTCCCTAATGTTTCACTGGGTTGAGAGTTAAGGTGTTCTTTTATATGCCGAGGAAATTACATGACCTCAGGGCTCCATGAAAGACGTCCAAACCTCATTTTATGCTTCCTTTTTTTTCTCTTTTTTTGTAATTCCTTTAAAGTTGACTTTTGGATAAAGTTTTCATCTAACTGGGCCCAATGCCCCCCCCGCCTTCCCCTCCCACACACACACAAACACACTGTAAAATCTGAACAAATCAACTATCCCATTACTGTAAACAGGATGAATGTGTGGGTCGATTTGCCCTTCAGCAAGGCACTCAAGTAAGGGATAATGCCCGACGGGGTGTCCATTATCAGGAATTAATGGACGACAGGGAGGCCAGAACCATCCTACGCATCTGACACGCAGTGGAGGTTGCTTCTGCGGAGTCCATTAATTCCTGATAATGGACACCTCGAAGGGCATTATCCTGCTTATACCATGGTCAGTTGCCAAAGAAAGAAAAACGAAGACCATTAATTTATATTTTCATGTGTTTTGTAAACAAAATCTAAAGTTTTTCACAAGCCATAACTCAGTTTCCTTGGTAACACCTGAGGGTTTGACTAATACCTGGAACAATCATTACCATCCCATAGGGTTCTTATGCAATGGAAATGTTGTTCACTACTCCAGTAAATAGGACGAACCTTAGATAGGACTTGGCAGCAGGAGATATTTCTAGTCCGCTCAGCTCATAGAACCCTTTGGCTCAGCTATGAGCCAGAAAGCTAACGTTATGCTGCAACATTCAAGTCAATAACAAACTGTAAATATAATTTGACAGTATGTTTAACAACAAGACTAGCTAGCTATCCAGCCATGTCATTGTCCCCAAATCAGTATCAAGATTTTCACGAACAAAACGGAGGCTTTGACTGTTGCTATGGTTACTCATTTTAGATACAGGCTGATGCTACGTAGCCAGCACATTAATTTAGAACGGTGAACAGACAGTTTCACTGCAACTATTAGTAGATGTCTGTTATCAGGTATTAATGGACACCCTGCAGCCAATCAGAATCGAGTATTCACCCAGACCATGGTATAACCTCAAGTATCACATATTATTTATTCAGTAATGACTGTGCAACTTACTACACTAATGTAGTACTGTTATCACATGTTCATAATTACTTGTTATCGCCAGAAATTACCGGCATTTAACCAAGAAATTACACATTACAAAATAGTCACTCATTATTACCAGAAGCTACCAGTTACTTTCTGATAATTCCTCTGTAATTATGCAGTTATTACCCTGTAATCCGTGTACCATAACGTAAAGTGCTACCCAACCACTCACCCCCTGTTCAGTCCAACATGATCGCATAAAAATTTGTGAAATTAGCACAAAGTCTGAAACACAGATTTACCTGCTGTGGGCACAAATTATGTGAAAATTACGTTTCTCCACCACAAACTAGATTTTAGATAACATGACTTGGACACAACGTCTTCAGGGAGTCATTCCTATGTTCCCATGGTTCTATGTTCCCCAGTTCTACATATGTGCTCTCCCAGGGTCCTATGTTCCCAGGGTCCTATGGTCCCAAGGTCCTATGTTACCAGGGTCCTATGTTCCCCAGCTCTATATAGCACATAATGGGAACCTGAAAAAGATGTTCCCCAGCTCTGTATTCGCTTAATATGGTTAGTTAGGGTTAGGGTTAAACATAGGAGAGCACATGGGGAACATAGGACCCTGGGAACATAGATACGCATTTTCAGCTAAAGGTTGGCTAACGGTTAAGTTTAGGCAACTAAAACAACTTGGTTAAGGTGAAGAAACTAAAACAACTGTATTTAAGGTTTACATAGGGTTAAAGGAATAGTTCAGTGCATTTATGTGGGCGAGGTTTGTGTGTGCGACAGTGCGCGACCTCCATCTTGTGAAGTTTGGTAATGCGGAAGTAAATGCATTTTCTTTCATGAAATAATGGATCAAATTTAGTTTGTTTCCACTCACAGAGCAATCGTCAGGCAATAAAGCTTTATGGAGTAATGTTATGGACATTTATTGCCCTTTTTGAAGCAGAATGTCCTGCTCCCCATGTACTGCAATTGCTTGGAAGAAAGCTCCTCCAGCAGCGAGCCTGGAGAACTCCAGGTAAGTAGTGGCATGAGAATGAGTAGATAATGACCGAATTTTTATTTTTGGGTGATTCCTTTAAGGTATGGTTAAGCAACAAAAACGACTTGGTTAAGGTTTGGGAAAGGCTTTGGTAGGTTAAATAAGAAAAACTTTAGCTAAACATTAAAATTTTACTCCCTGTAGAAGTTTCCTTTGTACAAGCTGGGAATTTAACTCCGGTCTCCACTGCGCTACTTCAATGTGAGACTACTTTGTGTTTATAGTCGTGTATTTCTTGAATTTTTCGTGCACGCATTTGCATTTTATTTTCTTGCTTATTTCACAAAGCAGACCAGGCTGGCTCAGGAAAACTTTCCCTGGCTAAATAACAGTGTAGAAATTGATTGACAGGTGATGGTGATGGGGTCCTCATTGGCCGCTGTCAGAGTGTTTTTTCCTGGCTCATCTGTTTCAGCCAGTTAAAGTCAGGAAATAAAGATGGGAGATAATGTCTGCAGTTTTCGGGGTTTGATTGACAGCTGGTGGCTGCTGCTGTACGGTGAGTGGGCGACCAGCTGGACACACACCATGCAGCTGAGGCAGGATTTAACAGACAAGCTGGTGTGTGTGGGAGTGTGTGTGTGTGTATGTGTGTGTAAACATCTACTGTAAGTGTTGTGCGTACAAGTGTTAATGGAAAAACCTTAAAACGCCATAAACACTGAAAAACAGATATTAGTTATATACGTTTGAGTGTTTGGTGTATTTTGGTGTGTGTGTGTATATGTGATTTATGTGTATGTAGGTACAGTGTGTGTGTATGTGTGTGTGCATATGCAAATGTGTTTGTGTCTAAATTTGTGTGTAAATAGGGTGTGTGTATGTGTGTGTATACCAGCATGTACACAGATGCTGGCATATGTGCGTCTGCCTGTGCAAACATACAGGTTTAGTGCTTGTTGTGTGTTCATGTATCTGTGTGTGTGTGTGTGTGTACAGCAGTGTGTGTGTATGCCGCCCAGATGGAAACACACCCTGAACAACTCTGGATGTGATTTAACAGGCTCAAGTGGACCTACAGCGCCAGACAACAGCCAATATGTGTGAGGAACAGAGTTTAGGGAGGCTAGACGGCTTGTTTTCTCCGCACCGCCGCCTCACTTAATGTCAAAGCTATAGTTAGAGATTTGCATATCCAGATGTTTCATATTACAGCCTTCTCTCAGCCGGAATAAGACGCTCATGATGAACGATCATTGCCTGGATGGAATAATTCACGACAGCTCAGGAGACAGCTTGGGGGGAAATAAAGCACTTCAGACGCAGAATAAAATGCAACTTTGTCAGGCACAAAAGGTGTGAAATGGTGTTTGGCTTCGCCTGAGATGCAAAACAGATGTCAGTGCAGAACAAATAGTTCACATCAAAAACATGAAAAAACAGCAGTCAGATTATCTTAAAATCAATGAGAGGACTGTGAATGAACACACTGGCTCTGGGATCTTGGTGTGTGATGAGATTAATTCTGTAATCGTCAAATTATCCTGTCCCTTGAAAGATTTCCTTAAAGTAAAAATCTGCAACATTTTCAAATAAATAACTGTGTTGCTCCTCTCTATCTTTTTTTTTTTTAAAACTATAAACTTCTGTTTATTGGAATTTTGCATTTTACAAATCACAGAATCAACATATGAAATAATTCCAGTGTAATCCCCATCCCTCCCCCACTCCCCAACATATCACCCACCCCCCAGCATCCTCCCAAAATGACCAAACAGTGACATCAAGCACAAATAAATACATAACAGTTACACTCATCTTTATCTTTATAAAATAACTCTTAGTTAAACTATTACAGTACTGCCCCAAATCAAGAAAGAATTAGGTTATGAACTCTCCCAGTCTGTTATTTGGTTTAGGTTGTCATAGTAGGTTAGAAAATTCGAAAATTAGAATATTCCCCTCAATGTAAATTTGATTTTTTCAAGCTTCAAGTAAAACATAATCTCCCTAAGCCATCTTGTATGGGATGGTGGCACCGATCTCTTCCAATTCAGGAGGATGAGACGTCGAGCTAACAGAGTAGTAAATGCAACCACATTACACATTTCAGTCAGCCACACTGTGTCATCAGGCCTCAACCCAAACAGGGCAATAATAGGAAGAGGTTCGATTGTCATATTATACATGAGGCTTCTCTCTATCTGACCGCTACAACACAACAGCGATCCAACAGAATCAACAGAAGAAGAAGAACTGGGTAGTTAGCATGAGCAGCGATAGCCTCCATGGCTGAACAGACAAAGAAAAGAGAAACTCAAACTGCAGCAACAGAAAATCCAAGCTCCGCCCACACTGTTTGATTGACAGGTGATCTGTGGGAAGAGCAGTGCAGAAACACCACAGCAATGAGACTGAGCAACAAAAGATGGAGACAAAAGAAAAACAGATTTCCACTCTAAGGAACACAGCACAAACACTGTTACAGGAATAAGAAATAGATGCAACAAAAGTCCATGGAGATTTTTTTACCCTTGGCTTCAGAGACGCGCCTCCCTCCTGGTCCCTTGGTGTAAACGTATCATATGTAAATATAAGGCTCCACTTCGTCTTGAGTTTGGATGACTGAGTGGGTCGGCCGGTCCAGCAGCACACCGGCATACACAAAGTTTTGAAAGTGTCGGCTATGAGAAGCGGAGGAAACAGAAAGAGCGTGTCAGACTCACCTAACAGTCTTCTGACGTGTCAAACAGCAACGCAGTCAAGTCCTGGAAAGTTTTACAAAGCCAATTTAGAGTTTCAGAGTTACCGGCATGTCAAAGCATTTGTCTTACAGGTGTCAAGCAGCACAACTACAAGCACTTGGAAGATGTAGCGTTTATAACTGGTAGTACTTTACAATTCCTGATTCCAGTGTAATAACGTGTAAAAAATTGTCACTTTACTAGTACTTTAATGAAAATCTCTCTAATATATAATGCATTTACAGTGGTGAAACAAAACTTAGTAAGTAGAAAAACCTTGGAGAAAAACGTGAGTGTGCCACACTAGCTGCTGTTTATATAACATGCTGTGAAAACCTGAGACAGGAGAACTGACCTAAATATTTTCCATTTTTTCCTTTGTGTGTGATTGAATAATTGCAACTTTCTATTGTTCAACTTTGTTGTTATTGCTACTTTTTCTTGATTATCACTGTTTTGCTTTGGCAACAGATACTGTTGTATTTAATGCCAATAAAGCTCATGTGAATTGAAATTGTAAGTAAAGTGTACAAAAAATAATTGTTTGTACTTTGTGAAAAACATCTCATACAATTAATACAACATTAAATGTTGCAATGACTGTGATGAAAACAAAAGTATACTTTTTTGTTGTTTTTGATTACATGACTCCCACTCATGTGGGATGGGCCATTAATTTGGCATGAAACGAAAATAAAAATTCATTCATTCATTCATTCATTCAAATTAATTGGAAATTACAATGCCTGGCCCCAAACATAACTAAAAAAGCTACACCAGCTACACCGGTAAGCGTTTCATAACCCCTGAACAGAAACATTAGATAGGCTGATATCTGTAAGCAGACATTCTTTCACAAAGCTAAAAAGTTGGGAATTAATGTTAGGTTAGGTTAACTGACGTTTGCTAATGTTAGCATAGCTAAACTAGATTAGCTAATGGTCAGTCTACAACCACCTAGTCTACAATATCCACCTTTACTTAGTTGGAAACTGTAGTCAGCTCTCAGCTGTCCTCCTGTTGATGTTTGAAATGGAACTGACCTGAACATCCTGAGCCCTTTTTTATAAAAAGGTTCTGTGTTGTCTTACAGAAATTTTATAGAACCTTTTTAGGCAGAGGCTTCTTTGGTAGAGGATAAAGAACCTCTCTATCTATCTATCTATCTATCTATCTATCTATCTATCTATATATCTGAGGATCACAATGGAAATAAGCCTGTGGGCTTTATTGTGTAATTTAATCCTCGACAGTTTGTAAGTGTATGTGATGACTGTCTTCAGGTGAAGCAGTATTATGTGTATTTTAAGATTATCAAATAAATCCATCTATCTATCAATCTATCTATCTATCTACTATATCTATCCATCCATCCATCCATCCATCTTTGTTGTTTAGAAATTGGTTGCAAACTATTAGTGTGTGTTTCAGCATTTATTTCCTGAATTTAAAGAAGTTGTAGTTCCCTGAATCAGCAGGAAAACAGTTTCTGTATCGACGCATTTAACTCAGGCAAACTGCTCCAGTCTGAGTTCAAATCAAACAGGAAAACAAACAGCTAATCCCCCGTCATCAGGATTCATACCGGCAACCTCACAGTCCCAGGCCGGCCGGTCTCACCTCGAGGCGAACATCAGTCCAGACTGTCCCGGTCCGGTCCGGTCCAATCCGGTCCAGTCTGGTCCGGTTGACGCTAGCTGCGGAGCTAGCAGGCTTCCCAAAAAAACTCCCCCTGCATTCATTTCACACTCTGCATTCCATTAGACGGCATAAACACTCATTAAATGCACTCAGCTGTAACCACAGTCTCCTTGCTTTTTTAGATTAATTCTTTTTTCCCTCGGCTGCATAAGCATGTTTGCCCTTGACTCAGTCGGTTTGCTCAGGCTGAGAATGAGAGCGGCCGGCCCATTGGTATGTATGAGAGCAAGAGGTGAGATATTCAGCCGGCACCGAGCGAGAGAGAGGCCATTATATTCAAACACCATGGGGCTCAACTGTCAAATGTTATTGTCACTCTGATACACCGACTCATACACTCTCTCTCTCTCTCACACTCTCTCTCTCTCTCTCTCTCTCTCTCTCTCTCTCTCTCTCTCTCTCACTCTTTATTTCTTTCTCATTTTGTCTCTTGCTCAATTTCTAGGATTTTGTGAGCATGCTTCTGCAGGAAACATTCAAACACACGCACACACACAAATACACACACACACACACACACAGGCATGCAGACATACAAATACAGGCACACACACACGCACATACACAAACACACACGTACAGATAAACACACACAAGCGAACACAGTACACAAACACACAAACGTACATAAAAACAATGCAATATAGCTGCACAAAAACACAATACACATACACAAACATAGACAAACACACACACACACTCTTATACACAATACATGTATACACAGCACAAACATTCACAAAACACACGCACATGCACACACATACACACACTTACGCACAACCACACAGACGAATCACATGTAGCCTACACAAGAATACACACACACACAAAGCATGCACACAAACACACACACACAGAGTTGTCACACAAAAACACAATGCACACACACACAAAACACATGTACAATCACACACACACTTGCATACACAATACATGTATACACAACATTCACACAAACACAAAACACACATACATGCACAAATATACACACAGTTACACACAACCACACAGACAAATCACATGTAGCCTACACATGAATGTACACACACACACAAAGCATGCACACACACACACACACACAGAGTTGTCACACAAAAACATAATACATATACACCTTTTTATTCAGGAAGGCTTTTTCGTGTTAACTTTTGATAGCGATCTCTTTTTTCTTTGTTTTTATTTTTATGTTTTTAACTCTGTAGCACTTTGAGATTCACTATGAATGAAAAGTGCAGTACAAATAAAATGCATTATTATTATTATTATTATTATTATTGTTACATACACACATGCAAAGACAAACAACACATGTACGCACAACCACACAAAACTGCACAAACACATCACATGTACACAAACACACACAAAGCAGACACACAAACAGACACACACACACACACACACACACACACACACTGACAGCTGTCACACTGTCATGCTCATTCATAAACATTCCCACATCAGACCGGTGTGTAATAATAGCTCTCCTGACGCCATGGGGTCTAATGATGATTATAATGTCTCAGCTCTGCGTCTCAGTGTGCGGCAGCTGATGACTGTATGCTGTGTGTATTTCACTCGTTATGAACTGCGCTGTCCCGGCTGATAAAAGGCCGTGCCACTCAGCGGCTCCTTCCATCCACTCCACTGAGTTCTGAGAAACCTTGAGGTTCTGCCCAAGGCAACGCTGCCAATACATCCCCTTTTGTAATGTTGTGATTTGATACGCCGCGTTATACCACAGTAGCCTATTTAAGGGGAAATGGGGGAAACTTGAGGATGTTAGAGATAGGAGATGATAGATAGATAGATAGATAGATAGATAGATAGGTAGATAGATAGATGATAAAGATTTGTGGGTATTGAAGTTCAAACAGTTACCTCTTGCTGCCATTTTGAACCATCAATATGCAAAGTTGCTTAGTGCAGCTTTAACTAGAGCTAAGGCTATGTTTTTGCTCATAGATAGATAGATAGATAGATAGATAGATAGATAGATAGATAGATAGGTACATAGTGTTCTGTGAAAACGCATTTGCCCGCTGATTCATTTTCTCCATTTTTGCACATTCTCACAGTGGATGAGGTCAGATCTCTGCTATGTTCAGACTGCCAGTCCAAATCGGATTTTGGGCGTATCCTGATTGGAGTCAGATTGATTGATCTCGTCTGAACAAATCAGATTTCAGCCACGTTTGCATGTGGTTTGAAATGCGGATTTCAAATCGGATTTCTACAGATGCGTCTCAGTCTGACCGCTCTAGCCGCTCAAAACTTTTTTCAAACTGTCCGCCTTAGGCTATATTCAGTCTAAATCGGACTTTTGGCATATCCAGATTGGAGTCACATTGATTTTATCAAGTCTGAGTAACAAAAAAACACATGAAAAACTTTTTTTTGGAATCAGATTTAAGCCACATTTGTGTGTGGTTTGAAATGCGATTCAAATCAGATTTCTACAGATGAGTCTCTGAACGATCTGAACACACAAACTGTCCTTTACATCACTTGCAACTCAACACACAGCGTTGGTTTCACATCCAGAGTGCAAAACAAAAATATATATGTAACAAAAATATAAACGCAACATGCAACAATTTCAACGATTTTACTTGATTGACAAAAATTATTGGCAAATGAGAAATGCTCACTAACAAGGATGTAAACAAATTTGTGCACAAGATTTGAGAGAAATAAGCTTTTCGTGAATGGAATTTTTTGTTTTAGCTGAGACATGGGACCACAACTTTACATGTTGCATTTATATTTTTGTTCAGTATAAAATGGAGAACGAAAACAACAGCTGGAGATGTTCACGGAGGAGTTCTGCACCTCGTCTAGACAGTCGTATGTCATGGAGGCAAAGATGACACACTTCCATTCTGCATGTGCAGCTTTTTGTTTTTGAAAAAGGTGCCATCAGTTACCGTGAATTCACACACTGTCGTTACCACACAATAACTGGACAGTTTGTAAAGATCGGGTTGGAGAAACAAATTGGATTTGCCTGCAGTCTGAAAAAAGCCTCAGTGGGAGTAGGAGTTTAGGGAAAGAGGTTTCAAAGAAAAGTAAATTATCCTCCTTCTATCTCTGTGTGAAAGAACAGAAGGCGCATTTTTCACTCACTTCTTTTTCTGTCCAGTCTCTTCAAAGTGCGTTGATAGCGCTCCCTCTGTGCTTTTATATATATATATATAGTGATGGAGAGATGATGGCTTATTTTTTTTCTTTTGAAACGTCGGGAGCTGGAATCAAATGCCATCCACAGTTTTTGTACACTGTGCTCCAGCACTGTGAAGCAGAACACAACCTGCAGCCTGAAAAGCCCATTAAGATTCACTGAAGAGACTGAAGGGCCAAAGTCTGTCAGGTTTGTATCGGGCAGAGCATGGCCTCACACATCACATCACAAAGACAAACTGAGAGTAGAAACTAGGAGACGGATGCCTTCATTTGCCTCCTCCAGCGGCCCACACACACACACACACACACACACACACACACACACACACACACACACACACACCAACTAACTGCAGCCTGAAGCCACACATCTTTATACATGTTACTGACAGATGAATTACCGACCTCACAACCTCCAAAAAATCAATTTGAAAAATATTAATACAGTTATGTAATTCTCTGTCTGCTTCTCTCTCACACACAAAACACACTTGCAGCAATGGATAGAGAGATCATTTTATTTGTGAAGCACTTTTAAAAACTAAGTTACAAAACACCACAGAGGAAACCAACAAACTGACTCATTCTCAAAGGACTGTACCAACTTTTCGGCAGTTTCCTTACCCCAATATCTGATAAGAGGTTTTGCACCAAAATCATCTGTGTGTCTCTGGTAGACAGATCTGTCTGCTGCGCATGCTAACACTTTAGCATACAGTATGTTAAAGTCTCCATGAAATGACTATTTTTCTCCTGGAAAACAGAGTATCTTTAATGGTGACATCACAGTGTACCAGGAGGCCACATAAAAAATTCCAACTAATAAAACAAATTTTTGAACAGTCCCGCCCCTCCGCCCTGTCTTTCTCTCCCTGACTGATATTCCATTGGTTTTTAAGTCATTGTAGGCAATTAGTATTCGATTCAATTCAATTTAATTTATTGTCATTATACCAGTCCAGTATAACAAAAAGTTTTGTTCGCCAGTCTCTCTGGTGCAACAGACAGTTTTTAGACATAAAATGCAAAAACAAAATAAGTAAATAAGAATAAGAATAGAAAATACTTAGAATTAAAGTCATGTATAAAGACTATCATCCAAAATATGGAGATAAACCTTTTACCAACAAGTTGGTGTTGGTTTTTACTCTCTGGCCTGTAGAGTCATAATTTCTGAAAACAAAATCTCAGTCTTCATCATCAGTGAAGTCTATTATGAATCAGCAAGTCTTTTGCCTCTGTCGTCACTTTGGTTTCCTTTGGTATAAAACATCACAGATGATAAAGATTTGTGGGTATTGAAGTTCAAACAGTTACCTCTTGCTGCCATTTTGAGCCGTCAACATGCAAAGTTGCTTAGTGCAGCTTTAACTAGAGCTAAGGCTATGTTTTTGCTCATAGATAGATAGATAGATAGATAGATAGATAGATAGATAGATAGATAGATAGATAGAGGGCTCAGTGTTAGTGTATCTTGTCTGTTAGCAGGATGGCAGCCTGCCACCGGATCACAGATGGCAGCGGAGGCTTTCCCTCTGTACCGTATGTTTTCCCTGCTCCTGAGCACAGGTAGCTGGGTCTCACACACACACACACACACACACACACACACACACACACTACACTTGTGCATTTCTTACCATTCCCCTCTGTGTTGAGTTTTAATGTTATTGTGCTGCTCAACTGTGTCTCTGTTTGTCATTTTTTATTTCTTTTGTGGTGATGTTTCCAAAAGACCCTCAAGGTATTTTTGTCTCAACTGCGCAGTTTGTATTTCCTCTCTGTATTATTACTTTTAATCATTTGTGCCAAAAAAAAAAAAATCTTAACCAGTAGTTAGTAGGTCAAACTCTCAGTAGCTGACATGATCTAAAAACGAAATCAATCAGATGGATCAGTGATGAAATGATCAGTTCCCAGTCAGAAACAGACAGAAATGAACCGTCTGTTCAGTTCTGCTATGAGATGACAGTCGTGCCTATATGCCGATAGAAAGGATGCAGGTGTTATATCGCCAAAACACTCTTTTTTAAGAGCTAGTTTTGAATTCAAGTGTCACTGTAGCTTGCTTGTAGCGTTCTACAGCGGTGTAAGCATTTATAGATCTGCGTTGGTGATTCTGTGCTGAAAAGCTACATGGCAGGGTCATGCTTCATTACATTCTGTCTAGAACAAGCAAATAGTAAACATGTCGTCCCCCACCAGTGATGCAGTTCCACCCTTGGGTCAGTCAGTGATTGCTGAGTGTACTTGAAATATGAGTGAAATTGTATAAGCATTTTCGTATGGGACAATGAAAGGACAGATTGACCATATATTTCTGTTGCCTACTCTCCTCAGAATTAGGCTTACAAGTTATATCTTGAAATGTAGTAACTGTAATTGTCCTGTTTTTACTCAATACAGTACAAAATATAAGAACTACAATACGCAATAAATACAATCCGTACATTACACAATGTACACTACAATACAATTTATAATACAATATACAATATAACATACAACACCAGGAGCGTGAGTGTTATGAATAATATAAATGCTAAATGATAAGTGATATATGGTATTGCACAGTAGGTAAGTGGTAATATGATATAAGTAGTCAACACTGGGGTCACAGTGGTAGTGCAGTGATGATGCAATAACAGAACAACAGTCCAACAACTGGACAATAACTACAATAACACAATAAATACAGCAGCGTATCACATATATCAATCAAGTTTATTTTATAAAGCCCTTTTAACATCAAGATGTCACAAAGTGCTTTAACATAAACATAGGAATGAAATAACAGAATAATAAACAGCAAAATAAATACAGACCCAGTCTTGATCCCCAAAGAGCATTAGCACAGTACTGAACAGGCATCAGCACAGTAGCAAGGAAAAACTCCCTAGATGAAGTTAGAAAATAACTATGCTAACTTTAACTGTATGACCTGCTTTACCACTGAGTCCCCATTCATTGTCAGTGCCGCCCCCTAGCGGCACAAAGTCAACGTTACAGTGTGACTAACTAACTAATGAATGAACTATCGGACGAACTAACTAACTAACTAACGGATGGAGACTGATCCATAGTTCCCCCTTTGGTGGGGGACAAAAACTGAATCATGTTTACATTCTCTGAAACAGAACGGTAACAATGGCAGCGAACAGAGATTTGGAAGATTAGGAAGAGCTAGTGTCATTACTGAAAAGGAGAAGCTTGTGTCAGAGGAGAAGACGGTCTCTCTTTGACCTGCTCCATGTTGTTTTTACTATCGCCGGAAATCAACCACCGACAGCAGCCTCTGCAGACACCTGCAGTCTAGAGTTTGACTTTGAATCATAAATTTGCCTTAAAGCCACAATGAAATTGCATTTTTGAGAGCATCTTGCTTCCTTAATGTGATGTATTTCCTGTTGAAACAGGATGCTGGGGTGGGGCATAACGCAGGGAGGGATCATTCAAAAGGGTAAACCAATGAGAGATCAGTTAGGGAGAGAAAGGCAGTTTTTATTGGATTATTGGCTGGAATTTTTATTTACGCCCTTCTGGTACACGAAGTCACTACTAAGGATTTTCTGTTTCCCTGGAAGTAAACGGAATGAGATTTTGCTATAAAAACACAATAAAATAAAATCTTTCACATGTTTTTGGCAGAAATTGTCAAATAGGTGTATGGTATGATCAAATGAGCTAAAAAAGCGATTTCAAGTTTTATTGACGTTCATTCATTCATTCAACCTTTATTTTAGATCTCGGAGATCATTGAGGGTATACCCTTATTTACAACGTTGCCGAGAGTACAGAGTTAAATGCACATAAAAAACAACCAACGAGAAAACAAATAAACAAACAACAACAGAACACAACCAAACACAGTTAAAAATAGTTACATTCACGAGTGGTGCAGTTTGCAATTATGGTTTTAAATTGACCCAAATGTACAATTGTGTCCAGTTTCAATGTATGTTGCAAAGTGTTCCAGGTGTGTGCAGCACAGAAACTAAAGGCAGTTTTCCCAAATTCAGTGTTTGTACGCGGTACTTCGAACATTAGCCAATCACTTGAGTGAGTTGAATAGCGACTATAGGACCAATTTAATAAAGAAGTAATATATGATGGCTATTTGCCATTGAGGGCTTTATAGATAAAGAGAAACCAATGCCTGTCACGTCTTACTGTTAGTAAGAGAGAGAAGTGAACACATTCACATTTTAGCACAATTACAGCCTCTGCGTTGCCAGAATTAGTTTGGTGCTGCTGAGTCTGAGTCTGAGTGGTTGTGTGTGTTTTCTGTGTGAGCGCCGCAGCAGCAGCAGCAGCAGTGACAGCAACCCAGCTATTACACCAGGAGAGAGAGAGAAAAGAGAGACGAGCGCTGATGGAGCCGGTCTAGACTGATGCTTTTAGTCTGGTTTCCAGGTCCGTGAACATCAGAGAAATGAAATGACCTGGGGAAACAAATACATGGAGGGAGGGAGGGAGGGAGGGATGGATGGAGGGATAAATGGATGGGTGGGTGGATGGATAGCTGATCGAGGCTCTGATGTGTGGATGATAGATGGGTGGATGGATGGGTGGATGGATGGGGTGAGGGGTTGATGGATGGATTGGTAGCTTGGTAGAAAAATAGAATGAACAGTAAATTCGCCTCATGCTGAATAACCAGCAGCCGAGGCAAAAACACACAGAACTCAGTGAACGCAATTTCTGAAAGGCACTGCGATGATTTGTGCTGAGGTGGAATAGGTGTGTGTGTGTGTGTGTAAGAGAGAAGTGTGTGTGTGTGTGTAAGAGAGAGGTATGTGTGTGTGTGTGTAAAAGAGAGAGGTATGTGTGTGTGAACATGTGATAATGTGAGAATATCTGTGCATGCATGTCAACACGCATGCATCCATGAATGCATCTTTGTGCTTTGTGATTTTCCTTTGTGTGTCTGTGTATGTGTGTGTGTGTGTGTGTGTGTGTGTGTGTTGGGGGGGATAGGCTATTTCCCGGAGTGGTAAGTGTTCTCCTGGGGGATCCTGGGTTGGGGCTGAAAAGGCAATATAAAAACACAGATAAATAATCGGAGCTTGTGATAGCGTCGGCGGGGGGGGGGGGGATGAATTAGAGGTCGCACCGTTAGCATATATATCTTATTGGACAGCATGTTATTACACACACACACACACACACACACACACACACACACACAAACACACACTCCCATATCCAAAGAGAGAGCATTTTATAAATTGTCGAGTTGCATCATTTATCATCTGATGAGAGAGAGAGGGAGGGGGGGGCTCTCATATCAAAATACATACTGACGATTAAATATGGCTTAGCGACAATTTAATTAAAAGTTATTACCATGTTTCTTTCTCTCTCTCTCTCTCTCTCTCTCTCTCTCTCTCTCTCTCTTGTAAATCGCTTCAATGACAATTATTTCCTAGCAAAAAGGACTTGGTGAGCCTCAAGGGAGTCCAAAAAATATTCAAATATTAAAGGGATAGCTAACTAAAATATGCTATTTCTCATTACAATGTTTTTGTTTTTTTTAGTTATTGTTGGGTGTAAAAAAACAACAGGAAGACCGCAAGAATCTGTTGCAGTTGACACTCTCTCTCTCTCTCTCTCCAGTGTAGAGTGAAGCTCGCTCGCCCAGCAGCTCTCTTAAACTGTATCACTATAGAAAATGCAGCAGCCAAAAGCTCCTTTTTATTACAGTTACTGGATGTTGGGAACGCTCAGATCTTGGTGGATGATGAACTCAGAGGTGTGACCAAGTCAACTGTGTCCCAAGTCAGTCTCAAGTCTTGAGGTACAAGTCTCAAGTCAAGTCCCAAGTCTAAATGTAGTAGTAGTAGTAGTAGAAATCTTTATTGTCCCCAATGGGGCAATTCGGTTCACAGCAAGCAGTTTCAATACATCAACAACATCAGAGAAACATAATCACATATCACAAAAACACAGACAATATGACACAATATCAATTTATGCTGACAAGAAAACTGTAGGCCTACATCCTACCCCCAGTGTGCATAAGTAGGGAACAGGCCCTTGTTCCACACACCTAACTGCACACAGTCTACACATTCAATCTGCAGATCGCCTCAGGGATAAAAGAGCTCCGGAATCTGTTACTGCCACCTTTAGGGAGCCTGAACCTTCGCCCAGAGGGAAGAAGGGAAAACTCAGAGAAAAGAGTGTGCAGGGGCTCCTGAAGAACATCCTGAGCTTTCTTAGTAACTCTCTTCTGATAGATATAACTAAAATCACTGAGGTCAGTGTCAGTGATTTTAGAGCACAACTTCACAATTCCTCTTAACAGGTTCTTTTCTCTGTGATTTAGATTACCGAACCAGCAGATGAGAGCAAAAGGAAGAATAGACTCAGTGCAGGATGAATAGAACATTTTCATAAGAGGCTTCTCCACATTGAAATTACAGAGCTTCCTTAAAAAGAATAAATGTTGACGACCTTTAGATTACCAAGTCAAGTCCAAGTCAAGTCCATGTCATTAATGTCAAGTCTCAAGTCTAAATGTAGAACAGCAAGTCAAGTCAGAACAAATCAAGAGTCAAGTATCAATTTAATATCTTAATGAAAACTAAATATCAAGGACTTTTCAATGCAATATGGTTTTAATAGGATAAAAACTTGGTAAGAGCATCATGAGTTTGATTTCTATAATCAGTTTCAACTTCAATAAATTCAATCATTCCATACAAATTCAGAAAACAGAATTTAAATTCAGTCGTCTGCTGGAACAAATCTCATCACTTTCAATCTAAGTCATTTACACAAACACAAGATCTCAAGTCAAGACTTTAGAAACCTTTTCAAGTCATCAAAGTACAAGTCAGAGTCAAGTCCCAAGTCACCAGAACCCAAGTCAAGTCTCAAGTCTTCTCTTCATGCATCAAGTCGAGTCTCAAGTGATTACAACTGTGACTCAAGTGTGACTCGAGTCCCCGGCTCTGGTGATACTAAATAAGAAAAAAGAAGTTCTTATCACTGTTGCTCACTGGAAGAAAAAGGCATAGAGGTTGTGTGTTTTTGGAAGCGGAAAAAAAAAAGATAAATGGGAGGAAACATGAGTGTGTGTGTGTGTGTGTGTGTGTGTGTGTGTGTGTGAGGATTCGGGGGGGGGGGGTGGCAGTAATTGGCCTCGCTCGGCTCTGCGGGGGTTTCCGGACACATGCCGAGTGCGACCGAGGGGAAAAAGAGAGAAAAGGTTCTGTGTGTTTTGGCCGTGAGAGAGAGTGAGATTTTACACTCGAGTAAGTTGATTAACGTGACCTTTCATCAGCAAATGCTTTCAGACAGCGCAGCGTCGCTCCCTCGCTCTTTTTTTTTCCCCCCTTCGGACTTCGCGAATCGCCGGGACTCTCCGGTCGATCTGAGGCGTCTCTGTGAAAACCGTTTTTTAGAGCAGAATAAGAGGATTCGCTCATGTGGATATGTGAACATTTTGGTAAATCCTGTATATATGCTAGAACTTAACGTTTACCCTCATATTCTCATTTTCCTCTATTACATATTGGCATTTTTTTATCTTTTTTTTTTTTACCTTTTCATACTGTACATATTTCATTCTCTCTGGTATATTCTCACATCATATATCTTTGCCTCAGTTTTCCTCTCAATACTGTAATCCTTAGATTTTCACTTTCATTTCTACTTGGCATATTCAGGTGTTGAAATTGTCAGTTTAAGTTTATATAACCTTATTTTGCTCTTTTCTTATTTATATCTTGGTAACACTTTACAATAAGGGTCACTAAGTTAAGGGTTAGTTAATGCCTAATAAGCATTAACTAACCCTTAATTAACAGTTAACTAATGTGTAATTCACTAATGGTGTTCATGTTAACTAAGATATTAATTTATACATTAATAGTTTATAAAGATGACTATTAAATAATGTATAAAATACCTTAGTTAACATGAACACCATTAGTAAATGATTACCAGACACATTAGGTAACTGTTAATTAACTTAGTGAGCCTTATTGTAAAGTGTTACCTAGGCCAGTGATTCTCAACCTTTTTCATTTCAAGGACCCCTAATTTAGTCCACATCAGAGCCACGGACCCCCAATTGATGAGATTTTGTCTCTCCGACTCAAATCTGAGAATATTTTTATTGTCAGATATGATTTTGTCCAGAATTCCATGACTGTCTGTATTGTAGGTAGAGAGATAACAGAGAAACTATGATCAAAACAGTCATTCTTCTACATTCTCTAATTGTGTTAAACTTCAGCATTATTTCATTTACAAGAAGTTAACAATTCATCAGTTTGCTGGGGACCCCCTGGAACCCCCTCAAGGACCCCTGGTGGTTCCCAGACTCCACGTTGAGAACCACTGACCTAGGCTATATCTTATATATAACAGCCTAATTCATCCTTGGACATCATTAAATTCTACTTGAAGTTTTGCTCATGAGCACATTATGAACACATTGTGACTGCATGTTAATTATTATAATCAGAGCATGATATAATAGGTATAATGTGCAAAAAAAATTAAGGGGGTTCAATACACAATGAGACAACTGTACAGCCAGTGACATGGTTTTAAACTGAATGTAATTCTCTGATGTTTGAGGCTTATATTATTAAAAAAAAAAAAGTTTTCTCTGCTTCTAATGGGCTTTTAATCTGCTTCTGATGCATCACATTACACTTCAGCTAAAGTGTTAGCAAGCTTTCTGTGCTGAGGATAATTAGCCTTCCGAGAAAATTTACCCAAAATCGACATCCGTGGTGCTTTATGGTCTTGGGCTGTTTTCTATCGATTCGGAAAATGATTTTAGGTCTGTTTTAATTTATTTTTCTTGCTGTTTATGCGTCTTGCAGACTCTGATGTCACCCGGTCTTGTCGCTCACTTCAGTCGTGTCTCTGTTTGTCGTATTGATCCTCTCTGTGCTGTAAATGAAGCCTAAAACCAAATATCAATACGCAGCGCTGTGGCGATGTGTGTTGTGCGCTGCGGCAAATTTCATTGAGCCTCCATTGAACCAAAGTGATTTTTTTTTTTTCCGTGGAACAAGACACACACACATACACACTCTCTCTCTCTCTCTCTCTCTCTCTTTATTGTTCTGCCTTTGAACACACACACACACACACACACACTCACACACACATTCTCTCCCTCTCGCTATCTTTGAACACACACATTCCATTCACAACCGTGCTCCCGTTTAATTCACCTTATTTACCTTTTTTTTTCCACTTTATTGCCTCGTTATTGACACATTTTGTTGTTTTTGTGCTATTCTCACCTGTTGAAGTTTGATTTCAGATGATCAATATTATAATATTTGATGTATTTTTAGCCCGACATGAATCTTTACAACATTATTTCATAGTATACATCATGGTAGGCAGTGATGGAAAGTAACTAAGTACATTTACTCATGTACTGTACTTAAGTACAATTTTGAGGTACTTGTACTTTACTTGAGTATTTCCATTTTATGCTACTTTGTACTTATACTCCACCACATTTTAGAGGGAAATATTGTACTTTTTACTCCATTACATTTATTTCACAGTTACTTTTCAGATCAATATTTTATATTTAAAACATTTGATCATCTTTATAAAATAACTATAAAATAGCATTGTTATAGATTAGACTACCCAAAAGTATAGCTAAATTGTTAAGATTAGCTTCACGTTGACAACTTTAAAATGCTGCTTACATGTACATGTATGTCAATAAATCAGTATTAATATTCCAATAATTTATGAAAAATATAACTCTCCAAATGGGGACAGTTTGCATAATGAGTACGTTTACTTTGATACGCTAAGTACATTTTGCTGTCAATACTTATGTACTTTTACTTAAGTAAGATTTTGAATGCAGGACTTTTACTTGTAATGGAGTATCTTTACATTGTTGTATTGCTACTTTTACTGAAGTAAAAGATCTCAGTACTTCTTCCAGCACTGATGGTAAGTAATATCTAACTGATGTAAGCTGTTAAGATGGAGTCTTTTAAGGGAAAAAATGAATGCTTTCCTGAAAATATAATAGATTTTTGTTGATATTGGTTTTGGTCATAGTTTCTCTATCCATTCACTGCATCACTGGTCTAAGGTTTTATAAGAAGTTTGGGGTTTCTCACCAACACAGTTAGTATTTGTTGTGTTCTCTTTTTTTTCAGTGTGTTTTAATCATTTGTGCAGATAAACTAAAGCTAAAGTGACAAGGAGACTTCACCTGATTCATGACCAAAAATAGATTTAAATCAGGGGAGATTCCTTCAGCTTTGCTGCTTGAAACAAAATTATTTTTCTTCTGACATCAAGGTTCTGCTGAACAAGCCCCTAAGAAACACTGGTACACACACACACACACACACACACACACACACACACACACAGAAACACACAGACATAGACACATGTACACACACAAAAACGCAAACACACACACACAGTTGCAAAACACACACACACACACACACACACACAAACCCACTGGCTCCCACACACCTACCTATCCCCACACACATTTGCACACACATACATATCTCACAACACACACAGAAACAGACACACACACAATCACACACACATCCATGTACACACGCGTCCGCCTATAACCCCCCCAACACACACACACACACACACACACACACACACACACATACACACACACACATCATCAGTCAGTCAAGCAGCCAGTGTGTATTATTGTAGCCCTTGGCACTGTTGGCCATCGCACAGATCACACTGCTCTGTTCCCTGATGAAATGGTGTGTGTGTGTGTGTGTGTGTGTGTGTGTGTGTGTGTGTGTGTGTGTGTGTGTGTGTGTGTGTTGTGTGTGTGTGTGTGTGTGACACAGTATACCTGTAATCACAGCCTCTCCCTGAGATCTGGACTGGCAGGTCGGCCTCCCAGCAGCAGCTTCAGCCGCACGAAACACACAGAACGAGTGAAGCCATTTTGTTATCACACACACACTCCTCCTCCTCACACACACACACACACACATACACACACTATGGTCTCTCTCTCCCTATTCTATCTGCTGTCGTGTCAGTTAAGTTCAGGACAGAAGCCGGGGCCCCGAGGCTCCGCAACACACACACACACACACACACACACACACACACACAGAGGCCAGGAGAGAGGTTATGATGGGGGTTCAGAGAGAGAGGGGGGGGGGGGGGGGGGGTAGCAGTAAAGTGTGTGTTTGCGTGTCTACTGTAGGGCGAAAGGATGAATCAGAGAGAGAGAGAGAGAGGAGAGAGAGGTTAGAGATGGAGAGAGAGGGGAGAGAGAAAAAGAGAGAATTTTGTATATTAGTATTTCATTTCATTTTTTTACTATTATTATTAATATATTGATATTAAAAATCTCGATTAATGTAGCACTTTTAAAAACGCAGTGACAAGGCGCTTTGCAAAGGAGTGAAAAATAAAACCAGAAATAAAAGCAAGATGAGAAATATAAAGAAGAGGCAAGAAAGATGAAAGTAAACCATAAAGAAGAGCTCAAACACAATTAATGCAAGATTATTACATTCAAGCGAGCCCATAAAAGTCTGTTTTTGGGAGCGATATAAAAGATGAAAACTGTATTTGGATGCTTTGGTGATTCAGTTCATCTGACAGTATTCACGCCAAATGAACTGAAATGAGAAAGAGACAGAATCAGAACGGCTTCATATCGGCATGACTGATCTGCTTGTTTTTGCCAAAGCACTCACTCATAAGAATTAATACTAAATGTACAAATGTAAAGGTTTATACGTGCCGCAATATCGCTGATCTGCTGATAAAAAAGAACAGAAAGAGACTCAAGAGATACATGGCGAGAGAGAGACAGAGATACAGAGAGAGACAGAGATACAGAGAGAGAGAGAGATACAGAGAGAGAGAGAGAGAGAGGTAAATGCCAAAGGTCCATGCTGGATGCAGGGTTGACAAGGTTCCTCTGTGTTAACAGTAATATATTTCAGCAGTGATGTGACCCGGCTGTAATGAGAGGACAAAGCATGCAGAATGAGAAAAGCTCTGCCAGTGTAACAGAGTTTTCTTGTTGATTCCACTTGCCAGGATATTAACCAGTCACATTTAGGTTTGTATATGTATTGTGGATTCTCATGTACGGAGCCCGGAAGTGGCCATTGGGAGAGAAAAAAAGTTATATTGAGTCCAGGATTTACTGTAACGCGCGCACAAGATATAATTCGTTCCCTCGATTTTGTTAAACTGTGCAGTTTAGGAAAAAAAGCAACTTAAAAGGAACCTTTTAGGTATTGCAGATAGGCCTAGTAAGGATTTGGTATGTTAATATCCATTGTCTGTTTACACAATGAATAGTCATATCCCCCAAATATTGCAACATATTTAGCCACTTAACCTTCAGGCCATGTAAACACAATCAGGTGCTGCAACACACCCAGGACAGGCCACATTTAAACATAATCACCAATATGTGCACTGACTCTTTATAAGCTCCTGAAGAGCGCATGGATTATATATTGAGAGCACCATCTCACTATTTCGAGGACACGTTTTGGCAATTTGTGTCAATTTGTGTCAATTGTATCTCGTGTGCACGAATAAACCAAAATGAGGCTCATTTTAACCAGATCGAGGGAACGAAAAGTATCTTGTGCACATGAAAAAGAGAGAACGGGAGCTCAAACTGCATATTGTGCGCACGTTACAGTAAATCGTGGCCACGACATAAATAATTTTTCTCTCGATGGCCACTCCCGGGCTCCGTACTCATTGGTCGGCGGGCCTCTCCTCGGCATATAAATTCCGGTTGTGACGTTAGCTCTGCAGTTAGTGAATTCCTACATTTCCCAGAATGCTTTTCGACAAGCCCCTAGAGAAGGGGCCTGAACAGCTGGGGGTTACATACTGTATGTAGGTGCAGAGAGCGATAGCGACACCGATAGCATAGTAAGAGCAAGAGAGCGAGAGTTTTTGCAGTTGAGAAGAAGTGAGAGTCGCACCTTACTCAAACCCCAGCCTGTCTCTCTGCTGCATTGCATTCTGGTCTCTCTCCTGCTCCTGTGGTGGAGAAACTGGTCTCTCTCCTCTTCTGCGATGGATTTCTCCCTGTATGATTGTTGAACGTCTCTTGGTGCAAAATGGCGGCTCTAGAAAGAAGCCCTCGCTCTTTGATTCTGAGGGACTGACACCAAAACCTGACGTTTACCGCTGAGGTTTTACATCCTGAAACATTTTCTCATATCAAACTCCACTGGAGCTGCTGGAAACATCTGGAGGTGACGTCACCATTTTTTTTCCTTTAACCTTAATACATGCAGCCTGAAAACATTCCTGTTAGCGGGAGAATAGACCTGCTGACTGTCAAATACTGACCCAGCACGACCTTTTGGCATTTACTTATTCTACCTCAGATTCTGTATTTCTCACTGTCTGTCAGTTCAATACAATTATTCAGTTCAAATAGCTGCTCACTATGGGCCATTAAAGTAAAGAACAATCTCAAAGCATCAAGGCAAAGATCAACAATTTTGTATTAAATGTCTTTTCTCCCTTGTATCTGTGTGTGTGTGTGTGTGTGTGTGTTTGTGTGTGTTTGTGTGTGTCAATGCCTGGATAGGGAGGATCTTGGTTGCTGTGTAATCAGTTCCTCCACCAGACACAGAGTATCAGTCATCTATATGGACGTTAATAAAGTTTATGTAGAAACAAAGACATTAAGTGAATGAATTCATTGAAGGAAACTCAGTCTGTTTCGCTGCATAACCTTCCACACACACACACACACACACCAGCACACTCTCTTATAATTTATCTTTATTTACCCGTACTAGTTATTCATGTGTTTTTTTTTTCAGTTTTACACCCTTCCTACATTCTTTACAGACTTTAAACCTCCTCTTCCTCGTGTGTCTCGTTCCTCTGCCCTCTACACCTCCCACCTATCCATATTCGGCTGTAATTCATTTCAAGACAGTCTCAAACATATTCGGCAGATAACTAAAGAAAGAGAGCGCCCTATCTCTGCTGTCTGGGCTGGAACAGAGGCAGACTGTTAACAAAACAAAGCAATTTCCCGGCACAAAGGCAGAGAGAGAGCAATCTATCATTGGCCCATGAGAGTCGGGCAGCAGGCGGAGGGGCGGGCGGCGCCGCGGCTTGAAAATGGGCAGAAGCTCGTGTTTGTTACCGAGGCTCCGGCTTCAATCTGCAGCAGCAAGGAGGCAAAAAAATAAATAAATAAATAAATGAGTGGAGGGCAGATTTAAACCCCGGCAGAGCCACGTCACATCGCTGCCGGTCTGTATGAAGACTTCCTGGAAGGCGGCGGCTGGCTTCCCGCTCGCCGGCGTCTTGTGGCGAAGTCACAGATAGGAGAGACTAGGAGAGAGATCAGGAACCGAAGGAGAGAATAAAGAGTCACACGTTAGCACCGTCTGTTCCAGTGTTTTCATATTGAGGCTTGAAGAGACTGATTTCAAACACATCTGAGAATATTTAAAGGGGCAGTAAGAAAGGTTTTTCCTGCCCCATAACATAAAATGGTCAAAATACATCCGTGGAGGGTTGACAGGGTTGTTGATTAAAACCAATGACTCAGCCATTACTTGACCAGCTGCTGAGATTTCTGGCTTTCAAAACTCACTGGCTGCTAATTTCAACAAATATACAGTATATACACTGGGGCATGTCTTTGAGTAAATGCTAGTACACTATTCTGCCCTCAGAGTGTTGAGGTACTGACTAGCTTGGCAGATTTCAGGTTTCTTCAGGTAAGTGTTATGATGTTTACTGTTGAAAGCACTGTGAAACTGAAATACAAATAAATAACAAATTACAAGTTAAAATGTGTCTCTAATTTATTTTACATTGACATATATTGAGGCATATCAAGTATAGGTCACAAATACACACAACACAAATATACATAAGTATGTGCTGGTTAGCTGGTGTAACTGTTATTCAATTAACTGGATTAGTATTAGCTTGCATCTAGCTAGCAATTAGCACAAATGCTAACTTAACATTAGAAACGCCATAGCATGCTAACGCGATTAGCACTGCTAACGTTTTTATATCTATTACAATTCTGAGAAGAAACTTTTCAGGTAAGTATTAAAGCTATAAGAATCACATAAAGGTAAGTGTCTAAATGAAATATTACTTACAGACGTATGTTGTTTAGGGAATACGAAAAAACTTCTCTTAAAGGGGCAGCACATATACTAAACTTTTAACTTTTAAATTCAGAGTAATTCAGTGTGCAACTATCTCCAAAACATTATGGCTTGAATGCATAAACTTCTATTTAGCAGTCATACCAATAAAGTAATTACATTTTAAATTAAATTTGGACGAGAGAGAGAGAAAGGAATTAGCTGTTATGGGGGGAGGAGGGTATAGATGCACATACAGTATGTGATCCTGTGCAAGGGTAGAATTAACTAATTACATTTATTCCAGTTATTGGATTATTGCAATATGAAAATTATTGGAGATCTTCATCCATATCCTATATTTCCTAAATCTAACCTAATATATCGCCTCTTTCTCTCCTTTCTTTTCCTCTGCCAGTCAACATGAACAGGCCCGGACTGCATTCAGCACTTATCAGCGTTACTCAGTAGCTACAGCGAGACAGATAAGGTGAACTTTGCTGATCCCCGAGGGAGAAATTGGGTCATTATAGCAGCAAAGCATAGCGATGTATGATGGAGAGCTAAGAGTAAAAAAAAAGATACTGCATGATATGAACAAAAATCAAATTAAAGATTGCACATCAATGATGCAGATACAGTAAAATGTTTCTCCACAGTGGCTTCATATGAACACAGACAGATTTATAGATGTCTGCAGTTTCCAGATTTAGAAATTTCCAGATGCCGCCCATGATTCGATGATGTATAAGTGTATTTAAGGGTCTGTTGTATTGGGCCAGAGTGCGTGAAGGCTTCATTGCTTCCTTTACCTTCACAGGCAAACACAATGGATGTGGGCTCTTGAAGCAGCGCTGAGGGAAACGATGGCTCATAGGAAAACTGGTTATACTCCAACACAAGGCATAATTTCTCTCCATCTGTCACTCTCTTTCTCTTGCTCTGCTTTCCTGTATATTTCTCTTTGTTTTTCTCCCTCTCTCGCTTCCATTTCATCTCTTTCTACCTCTGTCGCCCTCCCACCTCCCTTGCTGTTTCACGTGCACACACATAATAAACAGGCTATCTTCCACACCACACACACACACACACATAAACACTCCCCACTGCCCCATTCATAGGACATGAGTTAGATATCGAGACACAGAGAGAGGGGGAGGGAGGTGGAGGAGAGGAGCACAGGGACACCAGCCAACTGTGACAGTGGAGTCGTATTTCTCTCTCTGTCCGCTGTGGCTGTGGCTGCAGGCTGAGCTGAATACTGAGCGAGCCCACTGCAGCATGCCAGGAAGCCACGCCGCCAGACCCAGCCTCAGGTCTAAGAACAACCCCAGACCCAGCCTAAGGTCTAAGAACCTGCCTTAAGACCAGACCCAGCCTTAGGTCTAAGAACAACCCCAGACCCAGCCTCAGGTCTAAGAACCTGCCCTAGGACCAGACCCAGCCTCAGGTCTAAGAACAACCCCAGACCCAGCCTTAGGCCCAGACCAACCTTAGGAGCAGACCAACCCCAGTCCCAGCCTTAGGACCAGACCCAGCTTTAGGCCCAGAAACAGCTTTAGGACCAAACCCAGCCTTAGGACCAGCCTTAGGACCAGACCCACCCTTAGGACCAGACCCACCCTTAGGACCAGACCCAGCCTTAGGACCAGCCTTAGGTATAAGAACAACCCTGGATCCACCCTTAGGACCAGACCCAGCCTTAGGCCCAGACCAACCTTAGGAGCAGACCAACCCCAGTCCCAGCCTTAGGACCAGACCCAGCTTTAGGCCCAGAAACAGCTTTAGGACCAAACCCAGCCTTAGGACCAGCCTTAGGACCAGCCTTAGGACCAGACCCACCCTTAGGACCAGACCCACCCTTAGGACCAGACCCAGCCTTAGGACCAGCCTTAGGTATAAGAACAACCCTGGATCCACCCTTAGGACCAGACCCAGCCTTAGGCCCAGACCAACCTTAGGAGCAGACCAACCCCAGTCCCAGCCTTAGGACCAGACCCAGCTTTAGGCCCAGAAACAGCTTTAGGACCAAACCCAGCCTTAGGACCAGCCTTAGGACCAGCCTTAGGACCAGACCCACCCTTAGGACCAGACCCAGCCTTAGGACCAGCCTTAGGTATAAGAACAACCCTGGATCCACCCTTAGGACCAGACCCAGCCTTAGGACCAGCCTTAGCTATAAGAACAACCCTGGACCCACCCTTAGGACCAGACCCAGCCTTAGGACCAGCCTTAGGCATAAGAACAACACTGGACCCACCCTTAGGACCAGACCAAGCCTTAGGACCAGCCTTAGTTATAAGAACAACCCTTGACCCACCCTTAGGCCCAGACCCAGCCTTAGGACCAGACCCAGTCAGTCCCAGACCCCGCCTTAGGCCCAGATCAACTCCAGTCCCAGCCGTTGAACACTACCCATAACCCTGTCCCAGATATAGCCGCAGTCGTAGTACTGATCCCAACCTCTACTAGAACACTGTGGCCCCAGACCCAGCTGTAGCACCAACTCCTGCTGTAGTCTCAGCTGTAACACTAGTCCTAACCCCGAACTAGCCCCAGTTCCAGATCAAGCCCCAGTCCTAAGCATAGTACTAGCCCTGACCCCTACTGCTACTCCAGCCCTAGAGAACCATAGCCCCAGCTGTAGTACTAGCACTGATCCCTAGCCAAGACCCAGTCTCAAACCCAGTCCCAGACCTAGTACCCCACAACCCCAGCCCCAACTGTAGTCCCAACCTCTGCTGTAGTCCCAGCTGTAACACCACTTACCTAGCCCCAGCCTCAGCCATAGTCCCAGCCTCAACCTCAGGCCCAGTCCCCAGCCAAGGAAACCACTTCCCCAACCTCCAGTCAACCTCCAGTCTCACCACTTCCCAGCCATATGCCCAGTCCTAGAACCACAGCCCCAAACATGGCCTCAACCGGAACGTCAACCTCAGCCTTAGTCCCAGTCCTAGTTCCCGCTCCAACCTGCAACCAAATCCACAGACCCAGACCCAGCCGTAGTCCTAGCCCTAATCCTTATTTTATCCCAGTCAAGCAGGACCATGTCACCAGTGCAATTGCAAATTAATACAACAGGATCCACTATGGCACAATGAACACCAGCTGTTGTTTTTCAATTAATTTACTTGCACAAATTATCAAAACATTAAAAAGAGAGAGGGGAAAAGAAGAAGAAACAACATGGATGATAATTAAAAAGGAGGGCTTATGAAAACATTTAAATCCAAAACCACATAACAAAACGTTGACATGAAGTTCCCTTGCTTAAGGACACAGCAGCTCCTTCCAGCCACAAGCCCGCCTCTTCAAACTCCAGGCTACCGCCGCAGCGTTTTATCTAAATGATACAACAGAGAAAGAGATCAGATCAGAAGATGAACAATAATGAAACTTTATTAAGATAAGCTTGCCCTTTTGCAAGAGATGCATATCTATCTTCTGTGTGGTGTGTGTGTGTGTGTGTGTGTGTCCGCTTCTGTATGAGTGTTCTTTTGTGTGTATGTGTGTGTGTGTGCAATGTGTCTGTTTGCTTGAGACTGCCGCTGATCTGTGTGTGTGTGTGTGTGTGTGTGTGTGTGCGCGTGTGTGCGCATGCACATGTACATGCCTGCAAGCCAGTGTGCAAGTACTAGTATATGTGCTCCACATCAGCCCCCCCAAAATACTGCATTCATTTGGTGAGGAAATGAATTTGCAAAACAGTTTCGTCTTCAGTCCAGAGAGTGTTTTCTCCTCACTACCAAGGCTTTCAACTTCCAAATAATTACTACATTTGGCATCAACAGCCTCAAAACCTCTGATGCCCAAATGCACAGATGCTCCCTAATGGAGTTGGCAAAACATCCCTACTGGACATCGCCCCTACGGCAAGTACTCTGGTCCAAAAGTGATAGTGTTTCCAATAAACAGGCTGCATAGCTTTCATGAATGTGCATGCTGAACTACAGTATATAGGATTGTTCAGTGATGGATATTTTGTATGCATTTTGTATCCATTGTGTGGAAATTGTCTTTTCTTTTCCCCCCATACACTTGTCATTAAAAGCAAATCAAAAAGTGACACAAAAAAGACAATTAAAAGCATGTAAAACACAAGAGGAAATAAAAAAAAAACGGATAATCTTCACAGCCTCCCCAATCTTTCTATCTGTCTTATTAATGAAGACATTCGGCACATTAATACACTCAGCAGAAACATCTCATCCATTTGTTGAAGTGTTGAATAGGTAAATACCATCCGGGCTGGTAAAGTTCACTGGATTAGAGGGCTGTTCATTCATGAACCACATTGCTTCAGAACCTCATCGCTGAGAGGGATCAAGTCTTGCTGCCAGCTTAATTGCAGTGGGAGTGTTATCTACAAAAAACACATCTCCTGTGATTATATCCAAAGTTAATTAAAAACTATTCCCCCTCTTTACCCAGCCGTGGAAATCTTAATCTCTAAATAAGAAAAAAAAGTAAATATTTCCTCATGGCGGTTGAATTTGCAGTGTGAAAGCCCCCTCCGCCCCCCAATAATGATGTAGGATCCAATAGCGTCGCCTGCTAATTGCGGGGCCGGCGCCCCTCCCACCCTTTGTGATGCGTAACTTTCTGCATAATTAATTGGAGGGCTTTAACAGTAATAGAATAGCCAGAGGGCTCAGGCAGCAGCCCTGACACACACCATTAAAATGCAAATCGAGCTCAGTGATATAAAAAACTGAGATCTATGTCGGTGCGGGGACTGAGAGAGATGAACATTAAATCACTCCACCCCCCTCACCTCCTCACCCCCCCTCCCCTCTGCTGCTGCTGCTGTCCTCCTCTGTTCAGCCTAACCTCGTCTCTGCTGTGGTCAAGGCAGAACCATCTATCTGGGAGAGTTATGCCAATGAAATCAGCAAAGGAGCAATAAGTCTCGCTGTTTCACGATAGAGCGTTCAATGAGCTGATGTTGCCATGCGACAAAAACAATTCCAGGCAGTGAGGAGGCATTTGGGTTAATCGGTCCTAGTAAAATAAAAAGCAGGGGATGTTGGGGATGTTGCACCAGACCCATTACATGCTAATGCAGATCAAATGCTGAATCCATATTAGTGGGTTGATCATCTTAGTTGCATTTTTCTTTAATTGAGCTGCAATATATACATTTGATTCCTTTTCTTCCTTCTCAAAATTGGGCAGTAGACCATAATTCACTTTCAGGTTTAGCTGGTTTATTGATCACTAGTCTTGATCAATGATCCCAGATCCATATTCCTATTTTGAAAGGCTTGATAAGGCTCCAATGTGTAGACATACTGTGTAGTCTTGTCATATATTATTATGGCTCTATGGGTAGAGCATAGCACACACACTGCCAAGGCTCCATTCCCTGTACAACTTAATGGGTAAAGCATGGGACAAAAACTGTAAGGGGGGATGCATTTATATAAACACATTAATGTTCCTGTGAGGTGTTTTGGATAAAACCATGCACCAAATATTATCATGTCATGTTATATTTACCTTCCTGTTTCTACTTTATTATATTCTCAGATGTGTTTGAAACATAGAATTAAGTTTGTGTTATGTATTATGTAAATGAGTCTCTTCAACAGGGAGCATCTATGAGAAAATAGAGAGAAACAAATCTCGGTGCTGAGACTCCTGAAGCTCCGACAGCAGGCAGCACTAAAGGAGGCAGACATGACAAGCCTTCACCACAGAGGCAAACTAAGCTAATGGCGTCCTGACTGCAGATACAGAGCGATGCTGGTGGTGCAGCTGCACAGCACAGCATGCACTGATCCATCAGTCAGATTGTTTTTTCTTTAAAACTAGTTGTGAGGCAGTACATCAGCTTGACTAACAGTAAGTGAGTGAGCATGGCGTCATGCATAGTGAAGCTATTCCTTGAATCATGATGGATTAAAGTGGTGAAAGGGCAGAGCTAATGAAGGCAACTTTGATATGACAGTTTGGACTCGGGGGATATCCTCCTTTCCATATCAAGGGGGGCGGCTCACAAACACCACCGAGTAAGAGGAGCGGAGGCAAATATGACACTGATTAATGACACGAGAATCAATTAGCTCTACAGCATCGACAGTTGTCCTGTTTGGTTACCGGCGGTCAAGTGATCAGAGAGCAGCGCCGAGGCAGTCAGTTTGAAGTGCAAACGAGGCGCTTCAAAAAAAAAAAAAAAAGGAAACAATGGATGTGTGTGTGTCACAACACAACCGACGTCTCCGCGAGTCGTATGAGCCACGGAGTACAGTTAGCTCGTTGTTAATGGGCCTCGCTCCGTCAGTGTGCGGGCGGCATATGGCGAGCTCTCGACAGATGTATGCGTAATGCGGCGTCACGCGTGTCCGCGGCGAGCGTCCACGCTCGGTGTACGAGGAGGAGAAAGGAGCAAAAAGGGCCCGCCTGGCTGCTTCGAGGGATTCCAAACGTGATGTCACTACCAATCCCATCAGGAAAACGCAGCTAAACCCGACGCCCCCGGGACACGATCACGCAGATTGGCCGTGGCAGGAGCTGTGGACGGGATGGGCCTATAAATAGGAGCGCACAGCCGCAGCCCCTGGTGCTGTCAATGGGGGACTGGGTGGCAGACGACTCTCTTCCGATGGGGGGGGGGGGAGGGGGGGGTGGTCGAGGAGAGGAGAGGAGAGGAGAGGAGGAGAGGATTTCCCCTGTGACTCAATGCCAAAACACTCTCCCCAATGTCATGCGCTGGCTGTGACACGCCGGGGCAGAGCGGCCGCCGGGCGCAGCGGCGGCAGCAAACACTCAAACGCAGCGCTGGTTGGCTGCAACTTCGCTGGCTGCCAGGCTGCCGAGCTGCGAGCGGATTATACTCGGTATTATACTCATACATCACAATGGTGGGGATACTATATACAGGAAGTCTCCGCTGTTGGCTCACATGTGGGGCTGGGTATCATTGCAGCTGAAGTCATATACAGTGGCAGGCATCGAGGAAGAAACCCTTCAGCCTGCATTAGTGCTGCAGACAATTCTTTCTTAAAGGAAAATGTCGATGTCATTTAGAGTTAAAGCCCATTTACTTCTGTACACTTCCCCCGATCATTTTGCAAAGCATGTTGTATGTAATTTGATTTTTTAACATTTACTCTTTTTGTGATGTTTTATAATATCCGTCCTTTCCTTAGCATCAAATTACAAGTAAATCCACCTGTTTTTTTAAGCCAAGTGCAGAGAGAGCTTGTGGGACAGAGCTGTATACCAATATTATTATCTTTGGGGAACAAAATCACCTATCCACAATCTATAATGGATGCATGTTGATTTTGGCTAGTTTGGCAAGCAGTTAGCCAGCTACTATCTGACAGACTGCAGGGAACCTTGCTAACTATGCATACAATCAACCAATCAGATCATACATTAAAATCTTGGTTGTTTGAGGTCATTTACACCAGGAAGTAGATTGGATATCTTAAATGGTTTGATTCTGTTGACAACCAGAGGGAGAGTTTCACAAATTTCCTGACAGTTGTAATATTTTAGGTAAAAGTCCTTTGCTAAACAAGATGTTGAAATAAGATCCTCTTTAATGAAATGCAAAGCCATATAGCATGTTTTCCAGCTGGCTGCTGCCATCAGAGGGCTGCAGCGCTTGCTTCGCTGAAGCGGTTTCATGACAGCGATATGAAAACAACATGATCAGTCAATGAAAACTGTGAGCTAACTAGCTGGCTGGCCCTCCAAGCTGCTCGCTGGCCGGCTGACTGACAGTTTACTTACCGAGCCTCAGAGTTGAGCTGCTACATCAAGCGATCCGGTGGGAGGGTGTTATGCAGATCCATGCACATGTATGACAAAACTGAGAAAAGACCTCCAGAGGCAGCGTGTGTCTACCGGGGTTAAGAGACTCACAGTCATGTGTTTCGTATGGCAGGAGTCTTGTATGACTAAGTGGCTGAATGGATCATGCACATGTAGGCACATGTGGCTGAAATGGTGCACAGCACTCACGAATATAAGTGTGCATGCCAAAAAGGGAATAGGTTCTTGGAAAGGGAAATCTCATTTGACAAAGTTGCATACTGCTGTCTGAATTACTTTGCCAAGTGCAATAAATGTAGATTGGTATCGGTGGCATTGGTGCAGAGACAATAATCAATAACTCACACAGCCAGAGACAATAATCAATAACTCACACAGCTAGTCACATGTCCCACTGCAGTACTCGCTGCACTCTTGACCTGCAGCAGTTGGAAGTGTTTAGAAATTAAAATTAGGTTCTTTCAGCCGTCATAAAGCATGAGGAACGATCTGGCAACCCGCTGCTTGAGAGTTTTATGTTGTATTATGTATGTTGTATAAGATTTAATCCTGCTGCAGTGCTAATGCGAGGAAGATGAATTGTGGGGAAACTTCATCAATGGCTGCCACTGTAAAGTACAAACCAGCTCACATGATAACAGACAACAGGAGCTCATATATGTTCTATAGGACAGTGCAGAATTTACAACACACAGACATTACATATCGGATTAAATATACATTCATAATTTTGTTAAAGCAATATTATACTTAGTTTTAACATGGGGGTTATTCAGCACTTGACCGCCATGAAAACCAGAATATAAACTACCGTATTTCCTCTAATAGTGGCCGGTAGTAAATTAAAAGCCGGGTCTCCGATAATGTCCGGGGCCGTGGTCGACACGAACAAATAAAGGCCGGCCCCAAATACAGGCCGGGGAAAAAAATGAAGGAAAAAACAATGGTGGACACCGGTAAACTCCTGGTGCCTGTTATATAATGTAACTGTAGGTTGTAGTAACGTACACGTGCCACAAGATGGCAGTATGCCACAAGACGGCTCGGCCGGCGGAAGTCTCTGGAGCGTGGTGTTGTCGATTACCGTAATTATTGGGAATGCGTCGCAGTAACAAAAAAAACGGCTACCTAACGAACCCCAACAGAAGCAGATCAGAAAACAAGGAGGCTTCGTACTAAAATATGAGCAAATATACTTATCAAACAGAGGGAATTAGAAATAAAGGCCTGTCTCTAATATAAGCCTGCTTCCAATAAAGGCCTGGTACCCTCTGCAGCTGAGGTACATAAAGGCCCGGGCCAATATTAGAGGAATTACGGTACTCACCAAGCTCAGATGCAGCTGGATGAGTTTGTAGTGTTCAGATTTTTACTTCCCATTCATTTGAATGAGGCAAGAAAATATCCTGAAACCTGACATTGAACACGTTGGTGAGCAGATTCAACAACAGATCCTGCTGCTGGGATTTTCAGATGATAGTTGGTCCAACGTTTTAGAAACATAATTTCGCCAAATAGCATTTTTATTGGTAGAAGAGAACCTAGCAGAGGGATACAATTTAGGACAGATAGTTCCTGTTTGGGAGACCGGATCTACTTTTATTTTGAGATACTAATTTTAGTGTGAACCAAGTATAGAAATGCAAAATGATGAAGGACCCAGGATGCTTTGTTGTCTTAAAAGCAGGATCTGTTGAATCTGTTTTTCAGTTTTCAGGATATTTTTGTGGCTCATTCAAACTCTACAAACTCGTCCAGCTGCATCTGATCTTGGTGATTAGATTATATTTTGTTTTTCATGGTGGTTAAGTGCCAAATAACCCCCATGTTAAAACTAAGTGCGTTAACTACCAGAAACAAAAGCTTACACCATAACAGTCAAAATATTAAAGTAACAAGGATCCCCTCCTATCTCTTTCCATACCTCTTAATTTTCTCATTTTTCCCCCTCAGACTTCTCTTTTTACATCTTTTGAAGTTCATTTGCACTCCTATCGTTCGCTTATAATGTCGAGGAACTGAAGCTTAATCTGCTGCCACGCTCATTGTGACTCACTCTGGATAAGAGCGTCGGCTAAATTCCTAAAATGTAGATGTATAAAAGTGACAAGCTGTAGAGAATTAGCTCTTCACACTGTCTCTCTGCATGTATTTACACACACACACACACACACACACACACCATGAGTTTAGTGATTTTCCGGCCCATTTAATTGACTGTTCTTTTGAAATGACTGGAAGAATTCGCCTGCAGTACAGTGTCTACAGTGATGGCAGAGGTTGTCACTGCGGGACCGATCAGAGCGTTCAACTGTCGTCTTGCACACACACACACACACACACACACACACATACACACACACACACACACACACACACTCTCTCTCTCTCTCTCTCTCTCTCTCGTACATACACATATTCTCTTACTCTTCTGTCTCCCAAAATACATTCTGTATTTCGCTTCTCTTTCACAAACACGCATTGCACACACTCTCTTGCTCTCTCTCTCTCTCTCACACACACACACACACACACACACACACACACACACACACACACATTCTCTCTCTACCTCTCTCTTGCATACACACATTTAGTCTCTCTCTCTCTCTCTCTCAATCCAGTGCAATGTGCTTTACTGGCATGAAAGTGTAGTGTAGAAATATTGCCAAAGCATCAAGATAAACATCTGTATTTTTGCATGAAATCTCAATTCCTCCTCTTTTGTATCTGTGTGTGTGTGTGTGTATAAGTGTGCACTCTCTCAGACACACATATACACACTCTCCTCCTTCTCTCTTACAAATTCATTTTCTGTCTCTCTCACATATTCTTTTTCTCTTACACACACACTCCTCTGTCCGTCACACACACCCACTCTGTCTCTTTCTCCCTCTCTCTCTCTCTCTCTCTCTCTCTCTCTCTCTCTCTCTCTCTCTCTCCCGGGTCACACCACTGCTCCCTGGAGGAGCGTCTGTCATTGCTTGACATTGTGTGGCATTGTTATTCGGCACCACACTCTCTTCGCATGACAAGACGTTCTCGCCCTTTCAAACGCCGCCGTATCCGCTGTGGCTGATTTTCTGATTGGCTGCAGACGCAGCAGGGGCTGCTGGTCCGCAGGAGCCGGGGACAGCAATCTGTTTTTATGACGATGAGCTGTGGGAAGAGAGAAAGGTCCCAGAGAGCAGAATATAGCTGAGGTGCTGCGGTCCAAATGTGGAAATCTTCCTTTATATTCAAGAAAGGCACCGAGGCAGCTCTTATTTGTCACAATGATTCATCAGGAGGATAAAAGCATTTTTAACTGTCTATTAAACCAGTTCACCGACATGCTGAGATCTGCCACATTATGCCTAACCGTCTACTTAATCTTTCTATGGATTTTAAGTAATTATTTGAAAAGCAGTGAGGATCAAAGTATGTTTGTGTAGCACTTTTCTTAAAAATATTACAAAGTCCTGAGGGAAGACTCCATGAGCTCATGGCCCAGAGCTCATTAAGGCCTTTTCTGCAAAATTCACAAATCATATTTGACTCCCTGCAAACACATTAACAATATTAGTTAGTTAGACCAAAAGTAGTTATCAGTTTAAATGCAAGTTTAGACAAATTAATGTGCGTCTTTAAAGCTCCAATAAGCTACATTTTCTGACCACTAGAGGGCGACAGAAACCGCAACACATTTGTAAATAACACACAGCAAAGCCACTGCACTGCGGAGACATTGCAAAGCACCGTGCATTAATGCTAACAGCTAAGCTAACCGTACCTGCTGAGAAGTCTCACCAGTTACCAGTCTCACTTTGACAGATCTTTCTCCTGCTGAAGGTCACATGTCCCACAATGACAAGTGAAGAGGCAGGTAGCAAGTTCACTAGTTAGTTCACTAGTTTAACAAGTTTAATATTTTTCACAAGTTTACGAGTTTAACAAGTTTATGACTTTAACAAGTTTACTAGTTTAACAAGTTAACTAGCTTAACAAGTTTACTATTTTTAACAAGTTTACGAGTTTAACAAGTTTATGACTTCAACAAATTTACTAGTTTAACAAGTTAACTAGCTTAACAAGTTTACTATTTTTAACAAGTTTACTAGTTTAACAAGTTAGCTAGCTTAACAAGTTTAATATTTTTAACAAGTTTACGAGTTTAACAAGTTTATGACTTTAACAAGTTTACTAGTTTAACAAGTTAACTAGCTTAACAAGTTTACTATTTTTAACAAGTTTACTAGTTTAACAAGTTAACTAGCTTAACAAGTTTACTATTTTTAACAAGTTTACTAGTTTAACAAGTTAGCTAGCTTAACAAGTTTAATATTTTTAACAAGTTTACGAGTTTAACAAGTTTATGACTTTAACAAGTTTACTAGTTTAACAAGTTAACTAGCTTAACAAGTTTACTATTTTTAACAAGTTTACTAGTTTAACAAGTTAACTAGCTTAACAAGTTTACTATTTTTAACAAGTTTACTAGTTAAACAAGTTTACTCGCTCGCTTTATCGATTCCGCCATTACACATCGCACACTCAAGAAAATGTTCAGGAATGGGAGCGAGTGAGGAGACAAGCTGGTTTTAAAAACAATCAAAAGCTACTGAATGGAGTCGGAGGAGCTTCGTTCAGGAGCAGATTTTGACAACAAGCTTCAGAAAATAGCAGAAAACAGCAAAACAGATGCTGCTGTGTGGATATTGGTTTATATCATTATGTTTCAGTGAAATCTCCACATAGCACACGTTAGCTTCAGTATTGGTTAGAAGGTCTGATATCGCTTATTGCAGGTTTAATATCTATTCGTGGGAGGATATTCAACAGTTAAGTTATTGCCACCCTGGTAATCACACAGTGCATTAACCATTCTGCCTCTTGTCTGCGTTCCAATCAGTATGTCAAGCAGCGGCTCAGAGGGCTGAGCGGGTGAAGCGGAGGTCAGGGCTGCAGAGGTCAGCGCCGGCCTCAGCTGCTTACATACATCACTTTTCATTACAGCTGCTCTGACCAGCCACACTAATGCTCCTGGTTGTTTTTTTGTTTAGCTTGATTTCCCTTTGTATTAACTCTATCTTTATGCTGCTGTTGCTGCTGCTGAACTGTCAAGTGACGGTCACTGAAAGTACTGTGCAAAGAAAAAAAGAAAAAGTGAGAATAAGCCGTTTAGCTGGAGGAGACACGACTAGAAAGAGGAAGTAGTTTAGGCGGTGGGGGGGGGGGGGGGGGGGTTCAATTCCCAACTCATGAAGTTTTCTACAGTGAAGTTTTAATTTTTTACTGAAGTTTTTCTCATCTAACCATGATCAAACCTTACCCTAACCTGTTTTTATTTGCTTTTATGATCATTTTCACTTTTATGCCACTTTTTACTTTTATCCTTAATGCATAATACACTCTGTAGTATTTTTATGTGTATTTATTTTTAGCCTGTGTCTCATAACTCTGAGTGAGTCCTCAACCCCTTACTGCACTTTATGATCTGTACATTGAGGAGTGACACATAAATAAAAATGATCTATCTTATCTATTTGCATTCATGTACTGTAATTTCCTAACATCTGCTGTTTCTTATTGCTGTAAAGCACTTTGTAAACCCTGTTTTAGATAAGTGCTATACAAATAAAGTTTATTATATTAACCAAAGCTGTTTTACCGTTAGCTAACCTTTCATGTGACGAACACGTGAGAATGGCGTGTCCAATCTGTGTCACATAATACTTTCATGGTGGAAGAATGTAATCTGAAACATTATTTGTTTTCACGTCATGTAATCTGTTGTTTCAGAGTTCGTGCTCATTTCATTAAATTTTATGAGTTAGACGTAAGATGGGGGACTTTTTAATGGCCACGTCTGTTATAAAAATGATCTAAATTTCAGTGGAAAGAACGCAAACCCAGTGACCTGAGACTTTATAATACTTTCACTTATAAAGAAAATTCAAGTCGCTCACTCTTCTCTTTTCTTTTACTTTCTTGCTTTATTTATCGACCTCTAGCAGTCGTGTAAATAACGACAATGTGCTGCGTTGGTCTGCGTCCACGTCACGTGACGTCATGTCAAGTTTCTCTCTCAACATTGAAATGGCACGGTGGAAAGTCAGGGTGTTGTGGTCAGGGATGGTGGATGGGCGTATATACGTTTGCCTTCGATGTCGGCGACCGGGGTTTGATTCCCAGTGTTTCCAAAGGACAAACAACCGCGAGTCACATTTTAATGTTTTTTAATTTAACCATGACCAAACCATTTTCCTAACCTCAACCAAGTTGTTTTAGTTGCCTAACCATAACCATAACCCAAGTTGTTTTATTTGCCTAAACTTTACCATAACCTTAACCCTAACCATAACCAAACTTGTTTTACTTGCCTAAATTTAACCAAAGTGATTTTAATTGCCTAAATTTAACCATTAACCAACCTTTGGGACGTAATTCAATTTGTGGCGGAGGAACGTTTTCAAATTCGTCGAGGTCGTGTTCATTTCACGTATTTTTGTGAGATCACATTGGAAACGCTCCTGTGGGTCGAGGGTGGGAACAAACAACCTATGTGGTCGTATGGGTTGGAGGACTTGTTGGAATTTTCTTTATATGTTATAAAAATGAGACAAAATTATTGTACTGAAATATTAACATTAGTGAACACTGAATGCAGCATTTCTGTTTCCCTCTCTGCTGCATCTGAACAGATGAAGTCACAGAAAAGCCGCAGTCAAGAAGAGCAACAAGGAGAAAACCCATCAAGCCGTAACCTAACAGGCATTGACACGAATTCAACAATCACATCTTACTGAACAAATATGGAGGATGACTGGGAGCGATTCCTTTCAGAAGGGAAAAACAGAAGACGCGCTCCGCCTCACGGAGGAAGCCGTAATCTGTTTTGAAGGCTGTGAGTCAGCTGATGGGATCGCTGCGGAGGAGCGGAGCCGCGGCAGGAAGCCTGGGAGCGAAAACAAAACCCCCGGCGCACACGCTCAAAGTTTCCTTGCTGTGACAACGCGGAGAGAGGATGAGTCAAAACGAATTCCCCGCGCCGTGATTGACCCTCGCGCTCGCAACACTTGTCAACTCGGCTATTGTGATGTTAAAGAGGACATGGATCGGACACGGCTGGGAAAAGGCATCTAATCGTTCGCAAAAAAAGAAGAAAGGAATATGAAAAGATAAAGTTACAGAGAGAGAGACAGAACAAAGAAAGTTTGATTTGATTTGATTTGTGGATCGGGCTTATCAGTGGCAGACAAACACAGAAGAGGCTTTATAAAGGAAAATGGAGCCATCAAGTTGATAATATAACATTCAGGACAGTTTTAGAGTTGGAGTTATTTTAGGACAGATCACCATTTAATTCCCTTCAGAAAAACAAAGGAAATAAATCGTTTTAGTTGGAGTTCTGAATGTTTGGGGTCATGAACTCTCAATGTAAACTGACATCATATCTTTCCAGCACTTTGGTTTTTCATTTTCAGAAGTTGACCTTTTACCTCTAGAGCAGCATCTCACAGAATACCCAGAGTAGAATATACACTGTTTTCATCCCTGTTGTTCAGTTTGGAACAACACACACCGCTTTTCATCATGACATTTTAATGCCAGCACTTACTGACCAACATATTCTACAAATGCTACTTATTCCTATTGAAGGCTTAGCTGATGAAGACTGTGATATACGGTTTGTTTGACTACTGTTGACAAAATGCACTTATTGTATGGAAAAAAGCAATAAAAGTAATGTAATATATTATATTGGTAACTTTTTACAATGAGGGTAACTAAGCATTTACTAACCCTTAATTAACAGTTAATTAATGTGTCTGGTAATCATTTACTAATGGTGTTCATGTTAACTAAGGTATTAATTTATACATTATTTAATAGTCATCTTTATAAACTATTAAATCATGTATAAATGAATGCCTTAGTTAACATGAACACCATTAGTAAATTACACATTAGTTAACTGTTTATTAAGCATTAACTAACCCTTAACTTAGTGACTCTACTTATTGTAAAGTGTTACCATTATATTGTTAAAATATGTTCAATGGAAACTGGCATTAGACAGCCAGTCTCTCTCTGATACAGTTAAATTGTATCTCTCTGCTCAAATATTCTCAGTTCCTTAACCAAGATCGACACATAACATAATACCTGCTGTGAGTAAACACAGGCCGAGTATCTTTGGCAGTTTTGAAAATATCACACACAATAATACAAAGCAGTTTAAAATGATTGAGGATGGCAGCTTCAGTGTTCGAGGTGGATGGGAAGGTTTGAAACCGGTTTGAATCCCGGACCAACTGGGAAAATCTGGGCAGGAAAACAATGAATTTGAATTTCTCTCCTCTCCCTCAGCAAAACCCTGTTGGAGATCAAGGCGTCTAACCTGACTGCGCTTGGCAACTCTGCATGCTGGCGGCTCCAAATGGCAGTTTTTTTTTTAAAAACTATTTGAACTTCAATACCCAGAAACCCTGTGCGGTGAGGTCAGTAAGGCGGTCTGTGCTGCTTTACACCAATGGAAACCAAAGAGATATTCGACTGCCTTTCAGTTCTATGTAATACACCTCTTGAACCCAACCCACTCACCACCATCTTTGGAGGAACACCAGTGGAAACTCATGCCACAAATGCACAAAAGAAAGCAATAACATTCAGTAGCCTCATAGCACAGATTAATTCTCATGAATTGGAAATCCAACAAACACCAATACTAAAGTATGGTCCCCATTTATTGAATATGTAAAGGATATACCATGCCACCTGACTGATGTTTCTCCTATTTACCCTATTGCTACTATAACTAATGTCTATACATTGGATACATTTAGGTATTATCATTTAATTCAGTGGTTCTCAACGTGGGGTCCGCGGACCACCAGGGGTCCTAGAGGGGGTTCCAGGGGGTCCACAGCAGACTGATGAATTGTTAAACTTCACCTTTATTTCATTTACAAGAAGTTATCACAATTAGAGAATGCAGAAGAATGATTGTTTTGATCATAGTTTCATTGTTATCTTTAAATCTACAATACAGACAGTCATGGAATTCTGGACAAAATTATATCTAACAATAAAAATATTCTCAGATTTGGGTCTGAGAGACAAAATCTCATCAAATGGGGGTCTGTGGCCCTAATGTGGACTAAATTAGGGGTCCTTGATATGAAAAAGGTTGAGAATCACTGATTTAATTTATTCCTTTACTTGTTCTTCTCTCCCCTAAATGTTTTCTAATCTGCCTAATTTCATTGTTCCTTCCCTCTGAGTGCGCTCTTGGTCCCAGGGGAGATGGGGGGGATAAGGGGTGGGTAACTATGTGGGGTTATGTTTGTGCGAGTTCAGTATGTTTGTTTATGTGTGTATATGTTTATATAAACGTAAAACTCTTTAAATAAAGTTATGAAAAAAAACAAAAAAACAAAGAGATGAGAGAGGAAAAGATTGTGAGCTGGTGAGTCCGGCTTTCTCTTCTGGATTTGCCTCTTCAGTCTGGATCGGTCTCTTCCTGTGTGGAGAAGATTTCCCACCAGTGAGCAAACTGACAGCAGAATTTAATTTGGACAAACAGGGAGAATCTGCAGCGGCTCAGTCAGTGGGAATGAGACGCTCCTTCCTGATTTAGGCTGAGAAGATGGCTGGATTTTTTACATAAAATTTTGCCTTGTACAGCTTTAATCCCTTGTACTTTAGCTGACTTTACCCTTAAATTTCCCCTTAAGCAGCTTCAAAGTTAGATTTTTTTTTTTCCTAACTGTTCAACAACATCACATCCATGTTCTGTATCTGCTGTTCCAACTCTTTCTTGAAGCTCTGTTGAATGAAATATTCAAATACAAGACACCATGTTTCTATGGCTGCACCATTACATCAAATCTATATGTTTGTGTATCATTTTATATACATTTTCCTGCAAGTCAGCATGACATATTTGGTGTCTTTGGAAAACTTGTTATCTTGACTAGAATTTAAAATAAAGTTCTGTGAGTTTGAACAAAGCTTGGCCGTGCAACCTGTGTTTGTAATGATGGACCCAGTGGTGGGGGCAGTAGGGAAGAAGAGGTTTAAAAAGGGTGTTGCTGAAAAACCATTACTGTGCTCTCTCCCTCTCCCATTGAAAATAATGAGATAAAGAAGCGAGCGTTGTTAAAAGAGTTTCTTCATGAACACACAGCCTAAAACTGTGGTTAAAACTGTGGTTCTGTCCTCCGAACCCATCCGCCGACTGGGAGCTAGGGGAGGACATGGACAGGCTGAGACCCATCTGGTCCTCAGGATGAGAAGATCAGATAAGATAACCTGAAACTTTATTGATCCCCGTTGGGAAATCAGCGATACGCTCGCACTTGTTATTGTTTCAGTAGCAATAGTTATAGGATTCTGCAGGGAAAAGGACAAATAGAGTATAAAAATAAGCAATAAAAAAAAAGAAGTAAAACACAGTAAAGTAATAAAGTAGAATGTAAACTGTTGCGGATTGGCATTAGTTTAAACAAGTCTGGATTGGTTAGAAACATGGTGGAGGTTTATGTATCACTAACATGTATAGATTAACTTAGAATTGGTATTGCATTTACTTACAGATGTAACTATCAGTCACAGCTACTTAAATATGAATTATTAAATTAGAAATATGTGCTATATTAATCGCTGTTGTCCTGAGAAAACCTCATAATTCCAATTTTAGTGATTTTCATGCGTTAACTTCAATTGAAGATGATTCTTGTAAAGGTTGAGGGAATTCTGCATGGCTTTGTCCCCATGAAACTCTTCTGAACCCCTTTGAATACACAAATAAATACATAGTGGACAATCTGAAAACAAAGTTGTTTTTGTAGTTCCTGAAAAGTTAACATTTGGGAGATAGATAGTTTTCACATGACAGCAGGATGAAAGGCAAGGCAAGGCAAGTTTATTTATATAGCACATTTCAGCAACAAGGGAATTCAAAGTGCTTTACATAAAACATTAAAAGCATCGAGACAAAGTGAAAAAGATCAAATTCATACATTGCATTAAAAGAATCAAATCAAGTAAAATAGAAAAATAAAAGAACACAACAAACACAACAAATACTCCCACTTTTAGATGCACATTGTGAGTGAACCCATATGTTTTCTTTTAATTTACAGATCTCACTGCCCAAGGCAGACGAGAATCATAGATTGGTCAAAAACCTCACCATCCACAGATGGATGAGACTCATACAGGGTAAAGCTCTGTCCCCCCACATAGAGTATTCACTCGTGCAAGTAAGCATTGAAAATGCGTACTTGCCCGTGTCAGCTCTGTTGGGATCCTGAACAGAAACAGTTAAAATGAGGATAAGACGGGTATAAAATACAAGAAGAAGAGTTACAGTGCAGTGTAAGAAATTAATAATTATTTGATTTACTGTAATAAAAGGCAGCGGCAAACAGAAAAGTCTTCAGCCTTGATTTAAAAGAACTGATAGTTGCAGCAGACCTGCAGTTTTCTGGGAGTTTGTTCCAGATATGTGGAGCATAAAAACTGAACGCTGCCTCTCCATGTGTAGTTTTGACTCTGGGGACAGAAAGCAGACCTGTCCCAGACCACCTGAGAGGTCTGGATGGTTCATAACGTAGCAGAAGATCAGAAATGTATTTTGGCCCTAAACCATTCAATTCAAGGGGTTTTTACTTCAGTTGAAGGATTACATGCTCTATGGGTGGAGAAACTCTTCCTCATGTATTCAGTAGTATTTTCTTACTTGAGTTGAGATCAAGGCTGTTTTTCTTAGTTCCTGAACAGTTGACATTTTGGAGACAGGAGGTTTTTACCTGACAGTGATGATACACCGAAATATAATAATATAATGAGTTGGATATGTGAAACTTAAAGGAGCGAGTGTGTGAATGTGATCAGACACGGTTCTGAATTAACTGATTTAACATGGAGGGAAATAATTTAATGTGAAGCATGTAATTCTTCACATGTAAAGCTTGTACTTCTCCACTGGAACGGAGATAAGATTCATTCTGCTTCCATGATGGATCAAACCAGCAGCCACTTCATCTCCTTCTCCTGCCATGTTCTGTCCATGGAGGACCATTAACCCCCCCAACCCCCCCCTCCATCTCTCCATCCCCTCTAGATAAGATGTCCCTCCTAATCCCCATGAGGGACAGAATTACCCCCCACCCCCCCTCCCCTCCTGTTGCAGTAATACATTGGATTGATCAGGACGGATCCATACAATTAGCAGGGAGTCAAAGCTTCTGAGTTAGTATCCTTCAGGCCCGGAGCTGCTGACTCAGTGAGCTGCTGCTGACAGTCGGGCTTTGTCTCCATTACAGTGTCACTCAGCATCCCCAAAAAAAAAGATCATTTCTGTTAATTGTTTTGCTCGGTATCGCAATCAGAGATGTGTTTTCCAGTCGGGGGGGTGATCGTTTAGAACAAGGACACAGCAGTTTTGATTTGAGAATGAGTTTCACTTTGTGTTTTATCGTCCTTTATATCATGACATACGTTTAAATCTGTTTAAACATAGATGTGATTTGGTTTAGTGATGCAGAGAAACTCAAAGTTAAAGTCAAAGTTATTCACATTTGCCTTCTTCCTACAGAAAGCATGGGATAGGCACACAAAGAAAAACATATATCTGATCTTTATTACTTCATATTTTTGGCTCTTGTGATAGGCTACAAATATTTTGGTATTATTTCCTTGACCTATAGGCCTATATTTTATAAACTATGTTTGTCGTGCAGCTACTATTTAGAATTTTTTTAATTACATTTTTATTGTTAATATTGTGTACAATACAAGGTACATCACAATATTACAAGCTACTGTTTGGACAGTCATAGCACTATAAACAACACTATAAAAAACAAAAAATAAGTGTTGTAAATATGCACTTTATTTGGTCTGTTTACTGAGAAATTATTATATTTAATTATGTTTTTGGTATTTTATAATCCCAAAAGATATCGGTTGTAAGACAAGACAAAAATAAATTTCATTCATTCATTCATTCATTCCTATAAACACAGTAAACTGGTCTTGGCCTTGCTGTGGCAGAGTGTGTAAGGTTTCAGCTGCAGGTGTGGAGGTGGACAGCAGCAGCAGCAGCAGCGAGGGTCAAAGGTCATGTCTGAAACTAAAGCTGACTTACAGACTGCAAGTTCACACCGGGCTCAGCAGGATGAATCCAGTCCAGTGTGGTTCAATGGGCGGAGCGCGGCACCGACAGGGCCAGGGTGAGGCGTCCATTCACTGGGCCACACATGATGAGAAATGTATCCATCCATGGTACTGTAAGGCGCTTTGGATAAAAATGGGATTTGCAGTGTCTCAGGGCATTATGGGACTGGCCATGGTACTTCTGTGTGGTGAAGTGCATGATGGGATTGAGGTGAAACACACTCAATGTACAGCTGAGGGACATGGGGAAAGGCTCTGCTGCATTTTCTACGGTTTTCCAAGTGGTCATCCTCAAGTTCCTTGTTTCTATTATTTTATCTAGTCTCCATCTTTGTCCCTCAGCCTCACTGTGGTGTTTCTGCACTGCACTTCCCACAGATCACCTGTCAATCAAACAGTGTGGGGGGCGGAGCTTGGATTTCCTGTTGATGCAATTTGAGTTTCTCTTTTCTTTCTTTCTTTTTGTTGTGTTAGAGCAGTCAGATAGAGATGAAAAAAAGGGAAGTAGGAGGAGGAGAAAAGGGAAGAGAGGAAAAAGGAGTAGAAAGAGGAGAGAAGAAAATTTGAGGAAAGAAGTGCTGTACAGCAAAGTTAAGATCTAACAAGTTGACGGCCATCAGCCTCCCTCTTCCCTCTGTGTTTAATAGCACACGGCTTTGTGAAATAACCTTTTAAACAATTTGCAGAGCTTTTAGTTTATGGCTGGGCTATCAAAGCTCTTTGTTTAATAAATATCACTCACTTATAATTCTTCGTATGGCTGCAGCTTCCAGTCAAAGCGTGGCTCACTGAGAGCAAGATGTCAAATTTAACAAAGCAGACGCTGAGGAGGAAAACAGCAGCACTGCTTTTCCCTTCCTTTCTGCTCAGTAACAGCTTTTTGTAATGAGAGGAACACTGGAAAGAGCTTTTAATACATGAATGTGTCGTCTGGGGACAGATTTTATGTTTATGTAAATTTTCTTGCTCCCACCCCAAGATAGAAATGTAGACAGACAAGAGAAATAGATAGATAAATAAACAATAAATGAATAAAATAATAACTACAGAATGAAGAAATACATTTAAAAACCTTAACCTGTTCCCATATTCTCCAATTTCCAGTGTTTTATTTGTTGTCTTGAGGTCCATTCAAAGCTGTGTGTGTGGTGTCATGTACCAAAAACACTCTCAATCCATTTTTACACGTTCATTTTCCAGCATCTCTATGAGCCTTACCAAGAACAGGCTGTTTCTGTCGCCGGGTCTTTAAGGCTCATTAATATTAACGACCTCTCTGTTCCGACTGGCTAACCGTTTCGAGAGTGAAACGTGAGACGCCGCGGCCCGGCAGCTACAGGTAGGGAAAACTCTCCGGTAATAAACAACGACAACCGCTCAACCGCTTTGAAAAAAACACTTTGTTAGTCTGTTATTTCTTAAAAAAATGATAATGAGCGAACCTTTGTGACGCCACAAAGTTACGGAAGTCCAAACGGCTCGTTTAGAGGCTCGCTTTTCTAATATGGATTGTGTGGATTTAGTTGGCGACCGTGCGTTTTGATACTTTCACCATGTTTAGATAGACCATCCAACTCCTTTATCATCACAGAGGCAAGGGGAGTCCTGCTTTACATGATATGGGACCTTTAAGTTTGGGGGGAAGTGGGACGGACACAGCAGTCCAGCACGCTGTGTCGTTTATTGGCAGCAATATTTCCATTAGTCATTAGTTTGGGTCATGATGAGCTTTGGAACGACTCGCCTGAGGAGTTTAGATTAGCAGAATCACTGTCACCTTTTAAATCACTTCTTTCACCTCCTTTTATAGACTTGATTTCATGTGATGGCTTTTATCCTGGTATTTCACTATTATATGGTTATTATATCTAATCTCATGCCGTCTTCTTGTATTTTACTTGTTTTAATTTGTGTGTTCATTTTTAATTTGACTGTTAAAGCAATTCGTAAAACTGCTTTTGTTTTTGTACTTTTATTTGTTCATAAACAGATAGAAAAAATAAAATTAACAATAAATCTTTGCAATATATATTCCTATTCCTATTGTGTAACCCTAACCCTCTAATTATTCCTCCTTTTTCATAATAAAAGGCACACACATTGTCTTCTGCTGCTACTGATACACTGGCGGCTAATTTGCATCCTGTTAATGCTGGAATCCAGACTTTTTCCACATTTGAATACATACATTTCTACTTGAAAGTGTCAGCTGTGTATGTGTATGTAACCCCTCCTATACTCTATTCTTATTTATGCTAAATGAAGTGACCGGGTCGCACACGGCAAAAATAGTTTTTAAACGAGGATTATTTTCATGTCAGCACATGAAACATTTTATTTCAGGGAATCCTCAAGAGACAAACAAGGTTAATCAATCATAGACACATCGTACAGTTTCAGTATTTACATGTAAACCTGATACAGTTACATCTGAAAGACAGTAATGTATCCAAATACTATAGTGCTGTCCACTTATAGTAACTGTTATTTATGTCTTATTTATGTCCTATTCATCGTCTTTGTTGTGTTCTGTTACTATTTGCTGCTGCAGTGGTCCAATTTCACCCAGCAGGAATCAATACAGTTTCATCTAGTCTATTAGTATTAGGTATTATTGTTGTTACCAGGTCTGGTCCAGGCCTGGGGGAGGGAGGGGAAGGTGGGGAAGGTGAGGGGGGGGGGGGGGGAGGTTACTGTACATCACATGTTTTCTTATTCACAAGCGTACAGCAGGAGTTGTGTGTGTAGAGCTGCAGGTTAGAGGCCAGAGAGCCGGAGCTGAACACTGCGGACCGACAATCAGCTGCAGATCCATTTAGCATTCATGTCATTATGGAAGCCGAGTACACGAGTCATCAGCCGAGTACACTGCAGAGATAATGGTGTGTGTGTGTGTGTGTGTGTGTGTGTGTGTGTGTGTGAGTGAGCGCTGATAAAAGCTCTGTCTCTCTCTCTCACCCGCCGCTCTTTACTTATCTTTAAAAAGACATTGTAAGTGCAAAGCAATCGCGTCACCATCAGGCAGAGTAAATTACTTTTGAAAGCGGTCATTTTTCAGTTATGCCGAAATTTGGCAGCAGCAGTTCGGCCTCGTCTGCAATGCAGCTCCAGCTCCAGTGCAGCTCCAGCTCCAGTGCAGCTCCACTGCTGCAGCTGCTGCTCTCACACACTGCAGGTCATCAGCAGCTATAGGCTCCTCTGCAGTCGTGTCATGAGAAGCCAGACTTCCTCGCATCGTGAAAGTGATTTATTTGCATTTTGCTTGGCGCTCAGCAGCAGAGTGTTTTGTCCTTCATAAAGGGCTTTTTTTTTTTTTTACACGGGAGGCGAACTCTCCTCTCTGCTCCGAGGCTGCTGCTGCTGCTGCTGCTGCTGCTGGGCTGGATCCCACGCCGCACGGTCAGAAGTTAAACACAATTCAACTCCAGCTGAGCGGGCGGGGGGGCGGCGGGCGTGTGCACGTACGAGCACGACTTTTTTTTTTGTTTAGCAATTTTTATTGATTTTCCATTAAACCCATCGTACATTGTTTGCAGCATAAATTGGAAATAAAAGTGTATACAAGCATGGGACAGCTGCGTTATTCAAATGATTACAATTATGAAAGGTACCCCATCCAAGCCTCCCCCCGCACCCACCCCACCCCACCCCACCCCACCCCAACCATCCCCTCTTGTCCCCTTAAGTCCAGATCTTCACAAGAATGATTGTACATCGAGGTGTTTGTCCGACCAGGGATTGCAGAAGGAGTACATACAATATAGCACATTGTTCAAGGATAAGTGAAGAAGTATCAGTACAAGGGAGATAAAAAAAAATAAAAAAATCTCCCCACACACCTCTCACTGAAAATGAATGAGGACCAGGCGATCGTTGCTTCCCGTGTAAAAAGGCCCTTAACCTGATGACAGACCTGCAGTGTTACACTGAGCTTCTCAGCCTTCCTCCAGGTCCCACACAGAGCTTTCACCGCTCAGATACAGAAGAAATAGATGCATCTTTTCTTGTTTGTTCCTAAACGTTTTGCTTTTGTTCGGGCATGTGAGCAGAGGAGGTAAAGTTTCGAGCAGGAGGGCTTCGCTCCCAGCTGTCCATCAGCTTCGCTTCAATTGCTCCTGGTTTAGAGGACAGAGGAGGGAAGGGAGAGGCGGGGGAAGTGTCTTGTCTCCTGTTTTCCCTCAGATTTACTCTACCTACTGCGGCTTTAAGTCCATTTTCAACTAGATTTGAGCCTCCTTCCCCTTTTGAAAATGTCGAGGTCGCTTCTGTGTTGGTAACAAATGGAATTGGAGTCACTGCTCCCCTCAGCATGACCGGGCTATCACTCTGCCCCGCCGGGAAAAAACTGACTGGAGGAAAAAAAATGGGTAAACATTGCCCCCTGAATCTTTGCCAGGCGATAAGGAAAATGAATTTGCAGAACCCCTTACTCCAGCAAAATAAACAAAAGTGTGTATCAACTTACCAGGAATATACTTTTATTTGCATAATACTCACAATATTGGGGGAGCTCGAGGTGAGACCTACAGGAAACAGTAAATTTGGCGATAAAGGAAAAAAAAAAAAACGATCAATTTGCCTGAGTCATGACACACATCGGTTTTTAACCCATTTCCTCCCTCTCACCTCCTCAAACAAAACCCATTTGGCTGATCCTTCTGTTGAAGATGCCCCCCCCCCCCCCCCCCACCCCACCCCACCCCACCCCCCCCCCCCACCCCACTCCTCCCCTTCCCCTCTTTCCATTTTCCTCTTCTTTCTCCTCTACGAAAATATCAGGGGAACTCAATCAGCGTGCTGATAGTGAAATGCCACTGAGCAAGGCTGGAGGGAATGCACCTGAGAGGCTCGGTGATTTATTGCTGGGCTATGCTGAAGCCAAGTCGCCAACTCTAATTAGAAAATAGTGTGCAGGCAGCTGAGTGCAGCAGCAAGCCTTAAATCTCCAGCCATCAGCCGCAGACTGCAGCAGCTTCCCGGCTAAATTTAGAGGAAAGATCCGTCCTCCATCAGCCGCTGCTGATGGAGGCTGTGCAGGGAGCAGGCTGTGTGTGTGTGTGTGTGTGTGTGTGTGTGTGTAAATGTGTGTGTACATGTGTGTGTAAATGTGTGTACATGTGTGTCTACAAGTGTGTTTATAGGGATTTAAATGCGTATAAGAGTACAAGTGCTAAACTGTGTGTGTGTACGTACATGTGTGTTTACAGGCATGTACATGCTTATGAGTGTACTCTGTGTGTGTGTGTGTGTGTGTGTGTACATGTGTGTGTAAATGTGTGTACATACATGTGTGTCTACATGCGTGTTTAAAGGCATTTAAATGCTTATAAGAGTACAAGTGCTAAACTGTGTGTGTGTGTACATGTGTGTCTACATTTGCGTTTGCAGGCATGTACATGTGTATGAGAGAACATGTACTAAATTGTGTGTGTGTGTATAAATGTGTGTGTGTACGTACATGTGTGTGTCTACATGTGTGTCTACATGTGTGTTTATAGGCATTTAAATGCTTATAAGAGTACAAGTGCTAAACTGTGTGTGTGTGTGTGTGTGTGTAAATGTGTGTCTACATATGCGTTTGCAGGCATGTACATGTGTATGAGAGAACATGTACTAAAC